>NC_086449.1:96060884-96360884 GCF_028390025.1 Pseudophryne corroboree
AAACCTGATCCATACTTGCCTACTTTTGAAAAAGCATTTCAGGGAGATTGTGAAAGTGACACCTATCAGCGCGGACGTGTACTGCTACATCTGAGAGGAGTGTCATAAATATGACTCACATCCAAATGTAAATGAGCCACAAAGTTAGTAATGTCTACTTGTTGAAGAAAATACACTAATATTTTACAGGATTTGTTTGTGTATTGTGTTTTACAAGAGGTTCCATACACTGGAAGTGGCCAGGAAAAACCTTATTTAAAATGCATGTAGCCATAGGGATCATTGGTGGTCATTCCGAGTTGTTCGCTCGGTATTTTTTTCGCATCGCAGCGATTTTCCGCTAACTGCGCATGCGCAGTGTTCGCACTGCGACTGCGCCAAGTAAATTTGCTATGCAGTTAGGTATTTTACTCACGGCATTACGAGGTTTTTTCTTCGTTCTGGTGATCGTAATGTGATTGACAGGAAGTGGGTGCTTCTGGGCGGAAACAGGCCGTTTTATGGGAGTGTTTGAAAAAACGCTACCGTTTCTGGGAAAAACGCGGGAGTGGCTGGAGAAATGGAGGAGTGTCTGAGCGAACGCTGGGTGTGTTTGTGACGTCAAACCAGGAACGACAAGCACTGACCTGATCGCACTGGAAGAGTAAGTCTCGAGCTACTCAGAAACTGCACAGAGAAGTCTTTTCGCAATATTGCGAATCTTTCGTTCGCAATTTTGATAAGCTAAGATTCACTCCCAGTAGGCGGCGGCTTAGCGTGTGCAAAGCTGCTAAAAGCAGCTTGCGTTCGAACAACTCGGAATGAGGGCCCTTGTGCCTTATAAACAATGCAGGGAAATGGCGCTGATGAGCCCATTTTAATGTATGTATTTCTGACTTCTTTTTTTCCCCCAAAGAAAGTAACAGCTGCATAATGGGGATAAGGTGCAATCAGCGAGATTGCTGGTCCATTCAGGGAGTGAGGGAGATTGCTGCTTTCTCTGACGTCCTAGTGGATGCTGGGAACTCCATAAGGACCATGGGGAATAGCAGGCTCCGAAGGAGACTGGGCACTCTAAGAAAGAATTAGGACTACCTGGTGTGCACTGGCTCCTCCCTCTATGCCCCTCCTCCAGACCTCAGTTAGAATCTGTGCCCGGCTCGAGCTGGATGCACACTAGGGGCTCTCCTGAGCTTCTAGAAAAGAAAGTATATTTAGGTTTTTTTATTTTCAGTGAGATCTGCTGGCAACAGACTCACTGCTACGAGGGACTTAGGGGAGAGAAGCGAACCTACCTGCTTGCAGCTAGCTTGGGCTTCTAGGCTACTGGACACCATTAGCTCCAGAGGGATCGAACACAGGCCCAGCCTCGGTCTTCCGATCCCGGAGCCGCGCCGCCGTCCCCCTTGCAGAGCCAGAAGCAAGAAGAACGTCCAGGAAATCGGCGTCTGAAGACTCCGGTCTTCATTAAGGTAGCGCACAGCACTGCAGCTGTGCGCCATTGCTCCCCATGCACACCTCACACTCCGGCCACTGATGGGTGCAGGGCGCTGGGGGGGGGGCGCCCTGGGCTGCAATAAGATTACCATACATTGGCAAAAAATACACATAATATAGTCATTAAGACTATATATGTGTAAAATCCCCTGCCATATATCCATAAAAAAAAGCGGGAGAAGTCCGCCGTGAAGGGGGCGGGGCTATCTCCCTCAGCACACTGGCGCCATTTCCTCTCACAGCTCTGCTGGAAGGACGCTCCCCAGGCTCTCCCCTGCAGTTTCCAGGCTCAATAGGGTAAAAAAGAGAGGGGGGGGCACTAAATTTAGGCACAAATACTATATATATATATATATATATATAGCTGCTATAGGGTAAAATCACTCATTATAGTGTACATCCCTGTGATTTATAGCGCTGTGGTGTGTGCTGGCATACTCTCTCTCTGTCTCCCCAAAGGACTTTGTGGGGTCCTGTCCTCAGTCAGAGCATTCCCTTTGTGTGTGCGGAGTGTCGGTACGGCTGTGTCGACATGTTTGATGAGGAGGCTTATGTGGAGGCGGAGCAGGTGCCGATAAATGTGATGTCACCCCCTGCGGGGTCGACACCTGAGTGGATGGATATGTGGAAGGAATTACGTGACAGTGTCAACTCCTTACATAAGAGGTTTGATGACATAGCAGATGTGGGACAGCCGGCTTCTCAGTCCGTGCCTGCCCAGGCGTCTCAAAAGCCATCAGGGGCTCAAAAATTCCCGCTACCTCAGATGGCAGACACATATGTCGACACGGATACTGACTCCAGTGTCGACGACGATGAGACTAGTGTACATTCCAATAGGGCCATCCGTTACATGATTACGGCAATGAAAAATGTGTTGCACATTTCTGACATTAACCCTGGTACCACAAAAAAGGGTATTATGTTTGGGGAGAAAAAGCAACCTGTGGTTTTTCCCCCTTCTGAAGAGTTAAATGAAGTGTGTGATGAAGCGTGGGTTTCCCCCGATAAGAAACTGGTAATTTCCAAAAAGTTACTAAGGGCGTACCCTTTCCCGCCAGAGGATAGGATACGTTGGGAGACATCTCCTAGGGTGGATAAAGCGCTCACACGCTTGTCAAAGAAGGTGGCACTACCGTCTCCGGATACGGCCGCCCTAAAGGAGCCTGCGGATAGAAAGCAGGAGGCTATCCTGAAGTCTGTATATACACACTCAGGTATTATACTGAGACCGGCTATTGCTTCAGCATGGATGTGCAGTGCTGCAGCTGCGTGGTCAGATTCCCTGTCTGATAACATTGATACCCTTGACAGGGACACTATATTGCTAACTGTAGAGCATATTAAAGACGTAGTCTTATACATGAGAGATGCACAGAGGGATATTTGCCAACTGGCATCTAGAATAAATGCAATGTCCATTTCTGCCAGGAGAGTATTATGGACTCGGCAGTGGACAGGTGATGCAGATTCTAAAAGGCACATGGAGGTTTTGCCTTACAAGGGTGAGGAATTGTTTTGGGATGGTCTCTCGGACCTCGTTTCCACAGCGACGGCTGGGAAGTCGACATTTTTACCCCATGTTCCCTCTCAGCCAAAGAAAGCACCGTATTATCAGGTACAGTCCTTTCGGCCCCAGAAAGGCAAGCGGGTTAAAGGCGCGTCCTTTCTGCCCAGAGGCAGAGGTAGGGGGAAAAAGCTGCACCAAACAGCAAGTTCCCAGGAACAAAAGTCCTCTCCCGCTTCCTCTAAGTCCACCGCATGACGCTGGGGCTCCACAGGTGGAGCCAGGTTCGGTGGGGGCCCGTCTCCGGAACTTCAGCGACCAGTGGGTTCGCTCACGGGTGGATCCCTGGATTCTACAAGTGGTATCTCAGGGGTACAAGCTGGAATTCGAGACGTCTCCCCCTCGCCGTTTCCTCAAATCAGCCTTGCCAACTACTCCCCCAGACAGGGAGGCGGTGCAGGAGGCGATTCACAAGCTTTACTCCCAGCAGGTGATAACCAAAGTACTCCTCCTTCAACAGGGACGTGGTTACTATTCCACAATGTTTGTGGTACCGAAACCGGACGGTTCGGTGAGACCCATTTTAAATTTGAAATCCTTGAACACTTATATAAGAAGGTTCAAGTTCAAAATGGAATCGCTCAGGGCGGTTATTGCAAGCCTGGACGAAGGGGATTACATGGTATCACTGGACATCAAGGATGCTTACCTGCATGTCCCCATTTACCCTCCTCACCAGGAGTACCTCAGATTTGTGGTACAGGACTGTCATTACCAATTCCAGACGTTGCCGTTTGGTCTGTCCACGGCACCGAGGGTATTTACCAAGGTAATGGCCGAAATGATGATACTCCTTCGAAAAAAGGGAGTTATAATTATCCCATACTTGGACGATCTCCTTATAAAGCGAGGTCCAGGGAACAGTTGTTGATCGGAGTAGCACTAGCTCGGGAAGTGCTACAACAGCACGGCTGGATCCTGAATATTCCAAAGTCGCAGCTGGTTCCTACAACGTGTCTACTGTTCCTGGGGATGGTTCTGGACACAGAACAGAAAAAGGTGTTTCTCCCGAAGGAGAAGACCAAGGAGTTGTCATCTCTAATAAGAAAAAGGTTGGGTTGGGAATACCGCACAGGGTTAACGGAGTTATAAAAAATAATAATAAATAAAATATTGTCTCCGAGAAAAGCCGACAATTTAGACAGTAGTCTAAAATTTATCACCTTCTACCATGAGTTTAATATCTATGGGTAGACAAATGGTGATTGTCAGCGGTGCTCCCAAAGGTCCAAACGTATTTGAAATAGAAAGAGAAGGCTAGAAAAAAGTGACCTTGGTTGGGAGCACTCACTCCCGAAGAGTAACTTGAAATTCTTGATGTATATATGAGTAATAATGTAACAATGAAATATTTAAAACTTAACTTTTAATAATTTGTCTATATAAGAAATGGGGTACACAATTTAGAATTGCAAAAAAACTTGCATAAATAATAAATGGATGGCTCTAACTTTATGAGCCATACTTAAAGAATGAGTCTGCGAACATATTGATGGATTACTACTATGGTAATTCAGTGTCTGGCAAGCATAAGCCCATCTTCCCTTGGAGTCAGCACAAGCCCCAATTAAGTGCCATCAGTAACCTACAACACCTGGTATTCCTAAATGGTCTCCCACTAAAGTACTGACCAGGCCCAACGCTGTATTGCCTCCAAGATCAGACGGGGTTGGGCATATCCAGTGTGGTATTGTAGTAGGTTACGTATGGAAAAGAGTAGCAAGTGCAGCTGTTGTGTAACAGAATGGGAGATGTTTGTTATTGTGCCAGTTTTATAAAATACATGTGTCTAACCCGTTGGGGATATTTAGTTGACCCTCATTGCACCGATTGGCAGCCCAAACACATGGGTATGCGGAGGTTAAATCATATGGTCAGCAGGGGTTAGTGACAACAGGCCTCTGTTTTACCTGTGCATAGCGTAAGGCCGAACGAGGAAAGTAGCCTATTATAATTTAAGGCATATATAACAAACAAACACAAAATCTGAAAAAAGGATATCTGTTATTGCAGACTGAGTATATCTGTCATAAAGACATTAATTGAATAATACTTTTTAATACATAGACATTAATAAGGATATTATCTGTACTAGATTTCAAATAAGATGTTAGTTTGTATCAGTGGAAAAAACATGAAAAGGCTAGCAACAATAACAGAAAAAAAGAATAATTAAGTGTGTTTTTATAACATCCAATGTCCCTGATATAATTATCACCACCTCCAAAGTATATATCAAGAAGAAAACAAAACAACAGGGGAATTTTGGGGACACAGAATACTTGCTGCAATAGTAAACAGTCAAATACTGGCAGCCAGTATATTAGATACAGTTATTGCCATGAACTTTGCATAGGTTGATACAAAGAGGCCTATAACATCCAATGTCCCAGATACAATTATAACCACCTTTGAAATATATATCAAGAAAAAAAGAGAGAGGTGGCAGAATTTTTTAGGGACACCGAATACTTGCTGCAATAGTAAACAGTCAAATACTGGCAGCCAGTGCATTAGATACAATTGTTGCCATGAACTCTGCATAGGTTGATACAAAGAGGCCTATAACATCCAAGATCCCAGATACAATTATAACCACCTTCTAAGTATATATGAAGAAAATAAATATATATATATATATATATATATATATATATAATTTCCCCCTTTTTTTCTTCATATATACTTAGAAGGTGGTTATAATTGTATCTGGGATCTTGGATGTTATAGTTCCCAGCATCCACTACGGACTACGAGAAATAGAATTACCGGTGAGTAAATTCTTATTATTTCAGGGAGTCTCCTGCAGAATGAGGGAGGGTAGGCAACTATGACCTGATCGTAGCAGCAAACTTTTTCACTAATGGGCAAACCCATGTGCACTGCAGGGGGAAGGGGGGGGGGGCAGATATAACATGTGCAGAGAGAGTTAGATTTGGGTGGGGTGTGTTTACTGAAATCTAAATTGCAGTGTTAAAATAAAGCAGCCAGTATTTACCCTGCACCAGGGGCGTTTTAAGAGAGGAGGGGGCACGTGTGCAGACTCCAGGTGGGCTCCCTCCTCTCCACAGCGCTGCAGGCTCTGGCATCGAGCCGGAGTATACTGCGCATGCACAGGTCTCCAGAAACATGGTGCCCGCCATGGTCCGGAGACAAATTTTGAACTGCGCATACGCGGAGGCCATATTTGAATGCAGCGGCTATAAACAGCATGGGTGCAGTGTGTGCAGTGTTGGCCCCCCCTGGACCCAGGGGCCCTTGTGCACCGCACACATTGCACCCATGATAGATATGCCAATGCCCTGCACATAAACAATATAACCACTTAAATCTAACTGTCTCTGCACATGTTACATTTGCATCACCTGCAGTGCACATGGGGGGTCATTCCGAGTTGATCGCTTACTAGCAACTTTTTTCTGTGCTGCGATCAGATAGTCGCCGCCTATGGGGAAGTGTATTTTAGCTTTGCAAGTGTGCAAACGCTTTTGCAGCCGACGGCACAAAAAAGTTTTTTACAGTTTCTGAGTAGCTCTGGAGTTACTCAGCCGCTGAAATCACTTCAGTCTTTTTGGTCCCAGAATTGATGTCAGACACCCGCCATGCAAACACTTGGACACGCCTGCATTTTTCCAAACAGTCCCTGAAAACGGTCAGTTGACACCCACAAACGCCCTCCTACTGTCAATCACCTTGCGATCGGCTGTGCCAATGGATTCTTTGTTAAACCATCGCCCTGCACCGATCCTCTTTGTACCTGTACGACACGCCTGCGCATTGCGGTGCATACGCATGTGCAGTTTTGTCGAGATTTAACCTGATCGCAGCGCTGCAAAAAGTTGCTAGTGAGTGATCAACTCGGAATGACCCCCATGGTTTTGAGAAAGATTTTGCTGCTGCGATCAGGTCTGAAATAGGCCCCGTGTTGGCAGCTATGAGGTAGGTTCATGTGTTGGCAGCTATGCGGTAGGTTCATATGTGTTGATATGAGGCTGGTTTAGTAAGGAGGGTAGATCATGGAATGTAGGTAGGTAGAAAGGATTCTTTAGCATGAAGGTGCAGTGGTCATACAAATAGGCATGGCTCTGTGTTGCCGTACTTGATTGATAAAGTATTTGCATTGCAAATGGTTGACCAGGCGATGCACCAGCACTTGGGGAAAATACTTTGCCATCCTGTATTGCAGCACTTTCTTTTAAAGAACAAAGTAACTGGTAGAAGGGCTACGGTTGTTAGATCGACACAACTTAGGTCGACAGTCATTAAGTTGACCACTGAAGGTTGACAGGTCAAAAGGTCAACATGAGGTTTTCTATTTTTTTTTTTTTTTGGACTTTTTCATACTTTACGATCCATGTGGACTACAATTGGGAACGGTAACCGGTGCCGAGCGAAGCGAGCCATGCAAGGGGACACAGTGCACAAATTGGGGTTCCCCGGGGACACGGTGCACAATTTGGAGTTCCCCGTCACTTTACGAGGAAAACGACACCCAAAAGAGTCCAAAAACTCATGTCGACCCTTTCACCCGTCGGCCTAGTACATGTCGACATAATGCCCATGTCAACCTTCAGTGGATGACCTAATGACTGTCGACCTAAGTTGTGTCGACCCAACGACCCATAGCCTGGTAGAAAACAGAACAATTTTCCAAACAAAGCAACAGAAATAAGAGACGTGCTCTCAGCACCAGAATGAAGCACAAAATACAGGCGCAAGAAGCGAGCATCAGATGGCGCCATTGTTCCATAGTCAGTGCAGCACAACGCTCTTTTTAAAGAGCTAATGATTGATGTTGTTTAATTGGGCCTGTTTATAGAGGATTAGGGAAAATGAGTTTGTGCATCAAAAGTCATGAAAGGAACAGTTCCATAAATCAAAAACCAGAATGGCTTGTATTACACCAGCGGCGGCACACTGTATGCCTCTGAAATGGTGTTTAAAGTGCCTATCATTATTTTGTTTAAAGAAATCTGACACATTGCACAGTTCCACTGATGAAACATTTTGAAAGCATCTTTTATTTATAGCACTCAAAAAGCCCATATTTATCTTTTATCAATTCATGCTACAAGTCTATCCAGAAGTGTAACTACCGCATCCCACAATGCATAGAGTGCTTTTAGCCAGTTCACTTACACATTTACCTGGGGGTAAGAGCATACTCACGCTGTGGAACAGCTCTGATATAACATAGGCTTTGTTGCTGGATAAATGAAATGCTGCTTTTTCTTTTATAAAGCACAAACCATCCATATCAGTAACAGAGAAAGCCTTCAGAAATCCCACATGTAGCAGACAGTTTGCACCTTAACCCCTTTCACTTCTAAAAACTGTTCTAAGGGGGTCATTCCGACCCATTCACATGCAGCGGTTCTTCGCTGCGGTGCGAACGGCTCGGAACTGCGGCTGCGCGGCGCCTGCATTGCGCATGTGCGTTGTTGCCCAGCGACTGCAGTCACCGGGTAATGACGCCAGGACCAATGAAAACGATCGCAGGCCCGATCGCAAGAAGATTGACAGGAAGGAGGATCGGGGCGTCTACTCACCGTTTCCCGGGCGTGGTAAGGCAAACGCAGGCGTGTCCAGGCGTTTGGAGGGCAGATGTCTTGATCCGTCGCACTGGGTAAGTAGGTGCAGGGCTGGTCTTGTTCTGCACAAATTTTTTTAGCATAGCTGGGCTGCACAAGCGGTTGCAGCCCTGCTATGCTAAAACAAACTCCCCCATAGGCGGCGTCTAGTTGATCGCACGAGCAGCAAAATGTTGCTACGTGCGATCAACTCGGAATGACCACCTAAGTCCGCAAACTGGCCTTCTCTTCCATACCTATTAGTCTGACAGGGCGGCAACTAATGCTCTCTTCAGAATTTAAATTATGCTAATTCTTACACCTGAACAGGAAGATGATGTGTCAAAATTACAGGAGACCTACAGGAAAGCTATTCTAAGGGGCAGATGTACTAAGCAGTGAAAAGAGTGGCGATATGAGCCAGTGGAGAGGTTTCCCATGGAAACCAATCAGCATTGACGTAACATTTAGAATTTGCATAATATAAAATTCTGCAGAGCAGCTGATTGGTTGCGATAGGCAACTTCTCCACCGGCTCACTTCTCCATTCTTTTCACTGCTTAGTATATCTGCCCTACAGGTGTGTATTATTGAACTTATTCAGAGGTTCTCAAACTCATTACTTAAGGCACCCTAACAATCCAGGTTTTAAGGATATCCATAATTGAGCACATGTTGCTTAATTAGGACCTCTGTCAACTTGATTTAGCTAGCTGTGCCCAAGCATGGACATCCTTAAACAGGGGCATGATTATCATGCCCCCAGCCCCCTGACTAACTGCAAGTCAGCCCCCCCTTCCCCCTCGTGGATTACTCAAAGATCCCTTCCTCCTCCAATTACTTAAAGACCTCCCCATGTGGACTACCCATAGTGGGCACTAACCACTGGGGCCCCATTTTCTGCTCTTTTACTTGTTAGCAGTGTGCTGCTGCACTGCAGCCACACCTGCTCCTCCGGCTGACTCCGTCCAGTCTCTCCTCCTAACCGATGCTGAGAGGAGGCGTGACCGTGGTCCGGGAATGTCCCTGCAGACTCAACCAAGCCTCCTCCCAGCATTAGTCAGGACTCAGAAGGGGCGGAGCCATTCGGGTGAGCAGCAGCAAACTTCTAAGGTAAAAGCTGCTAGCAGTGCTCCACAGCTAGGTGCAGGGGAGGGGCTGAGCCCCATATCAGCCGCATCCCTTGCACCTATGGTAGTTACACCCTTGTCCTTAAAATCTGGACTGCTGGGGTACCTTGAATTTGCGAACCACTGAACTGTTTGTCTCTTAACACTGCACTAATAGTGAAACATCTGTCCTCACCGATTCAGCTTAAGAGAGGAGGGGCCCATGTACAGACTCCTCTCTGTGGGCCCCCTACTCTCTGTGGCACCATAGACTCTGCGGATGCTCAGGTCTATGGAAACATGGCACCTGCCGTGTTCCCGGAGACTAATCTCTACTGCACATGTGCGGATCTCCGAAACCATGTTGCCAACAATGCTCGCCATTTTCCAAGTTATTTCTCCGGCATCAGCAGGGTGGGCCCTACTGGACCCAGGGGCACATGTGGACTGCACACACTGCATCCATTATAGAAACACTTGTGGTCCATACAATCTACCAATAAAACTGTGTTGGGCAGTAGAGCAGGAATTACCATCAGCTCCCCAGCAATACTGGATGGCAGCAAAAAGAGCACTCTTGGGGCATGGGCATGTTTCCATATAATCCCTGCGGAACTTGTGACCTTCGTCCTAGGACACCGGTCAGATCACTACTGCAGCAGGAAGCATCTGCTTGTAATAGAGTCCTCCTACTGCATTACCATACAGCGCTGCCACAGAATGGCTAAACTATAAATGTTGCATCCCCTCCATGGCATTTTAGTGACATTTACACATAATGCCCCAAGTAGTGCCACTTACTCATAATGCCCCCAGTAGTGCTACTTACTCATTATGCCCTCAGTAGTGCCACTTACTTATTATGCCCCCAGTAGTGCCACTTACACATAATGCCCCCAGTAGTGCCACTTACACATAATGCCCCCAGTAGTGCTCACCGGCACCAGCCTCCTCCTCCGCCGATGCTGCTGTTGTTGTTGGTGCCGGCGCTGTCTCTGAGGGGAGGAGAATACTACTGTGCCTCTCCTGCCTGTCGCTGAGTCCAGCGGCCTACTATAGTTATGACTGTGGATGTGACTATATGTAGGCTTAGAGCACAGGGGCAACAAGCAGATAGTGCACAAAGGAGGTCATTCTGACCCGATCGCATGCTGTGGTTTATCGCAGAGGTGCGATCGGGTCGGAAATGCGCATGCGCCAGCGCCACAGTGTGCCGGCACATGCCAGACGGCGCTACGATCGCCTCTGCCTGATTGACAGGCAGAGGCGGTCACTGGGCGGGGGGGAAGGGGCGGAATGGCGGCATTTGGACACAGTTTCGTGGGTGCTGTCCAGCCATAGCAGGCATGGCTAGACCGTGCGGGGGGCGGGCCGCAGCGACTGCATGACGTCACACGCAGCCGCTGCGGGCCAGGAAGCGACGAGTAGCTAAAGCTGCACTGACCGGGAGCTACTCCTAAAGTGCAAAAGCATCACCGCTGTGTGATGCTTTTGCACTTCTGAGGGAGGGCCGGCACTGACATGCGGGGCAGGATAGCCCTGTGCTGGGCGTCCCCCGCATGTTTATGGTCATGATCGTAGCCCTGCAAAATTTTGCAGGGCTATGATCAACTCGGAATCACCCCCTAAGTACAGAGGAGAATGTCAAATTTAGATGGCTTTCTTTCCTATTCATTACTATAGAACTTGACAATCCCAACTTTTACTTAGTTGAAACAATGTTGCTGCTCTCTACAAGTTAACACTTAGAGTGAAATTCAATAGTTGCAATGTGCCTACTGATACTGTTTCTAAGGGCCGGATAGAGAGGTACCTAGTCAGATGGTGGTGGTAGGGGATTCTATCATCAGGAAGGCAGATAGGGCAATCTGCTACCGGGACCGTGATTGCCGTACAGTCTGTTGTCTCCCGGGTGCTCGGGTACGGCACATCGCGGACCGGGTAGATAGATTGTTGGGAGGGGCTGGGAAAGACCCGGCGGTCTTGGTGCACGTTGGCACCAATGACAAAGTTAGCGGAAGGTGGGATGTCCTTAAGAAAGACTTTAGGGACTTAGGAAAGAAACTGAAGGCAAGGACATCTAAGGTAATATTCTCGGAATTATTACCCGTGCCACGCGCTAGTCCAGGGAGGCAGAGGGAGATTAGGGAGGTAAATGTGTGGTTTAGGGATTGGTGCAGGAAAGAGGGGTTTGTGTTCCTGGAACACTGGGGGGACTTCTCAGTCAGGCGCCATCTCTTTTGTCGTGACGGATTGCACCTGACTGAGGAGGGGGCAGCGGTGCTGGGGGGAAGGATGGTTAGAAGGTTAGAGGAGATTTTAAACTAGGAGCCTGGGGGGAGGGTTTAGCTAGAAACTACGGGTCATGCAGTGAGAATAGTGGGGATGGCGGTAGTAAACGAAATGGGGGAGAAGTTGGGGGGAGGGTAAGAGCAGGCGGTAAGGTTACTAACATGGGTACTAAAAGGGATTTTACTAAAGCACTAACCAATGACGATTACAGGTCATCATTGCTACATAAGGTGAAAGATATCCCTAACGCAAGGGAAAATACTTATCTTAGTTGTATGTATGTAAACGCCAGAAGCATTACTGGTAAAAAGGGTGAACTAGAAATACTTGCAGCAAGCAAACAGTATGATATTATAGGCATTACTGAAACTTGGTGGGATGAATCTCATGATTGGACAGTCAATCTAGAGGGCTATACACTGTTTAGGAGAGACAGACTAAATAAAAAGGGTGGAGGGGTGTGTCTTTACGTAAAGCCGTTTTTAAAACCTGATATACAGGAAGATATTCAGGAGGGGACTGTAGACACTGTCGAGACATTATGGGTAGAAATTGCATGCGGGGAAAAAGGAATAAAAAAGTTAGTATTGGGTGTATGCTATAGGCCGCCTGGTTTCAACGCATCTGATGAGGAATTGTTACTTAAGCAAATTGAAAGAGCAGCAGGAGTAGGAGACATAGTAGTGATGGGAGATTTTAACTATCCAGAGATAAACTGGAAAAACGATTCATGTGATACTGCTAGGGGCAATATGTTTTTAAACACACTTAATGATAACTACTTAGTCCAACTAATTGAGGAACCAACTAGGTACAATACAATCTTAGACCTGGTATTAACAAACAATGGGGATTTGGTATCAGGTATTATAGTAGGGGAGCCCATAGGAAACAGCGACCACAATATGGTCACATTCAATATCAGTTTCCATAAACAGCCCTATACTGGCTCAACTAGGACTCTAAACTTTAGCAAAGCAAATTTTGAAAAGATGAGGGTATTTTACAGGGATATTGAATGGGAAGGTTTGTTTTTAGGAAAAAATACTACGGAGAAATGGGAGGTACTAAAATTCCTGCTAGCTAAAAATACACTCAAATGTATTCCTATGAGCAGCAAAAAAAGGAATAAAAATCATAAACCGATGTGGCTTAACAAAAAGATTAAGGAATTTATGGGCAAGAAAAGGCGAGCATTTAAAAAATACAAATCTGACGGGGAAGCAGAGTCATTTCAGCACTATAAGGAATGTAACAAAATTTGCAAAAAGGAAATAAGAGCGGCCAAAGTAGAAACTGAAAAACTAGTAGCAAAGGAAAGCAAAGCGAATCCAAAAAAATTATTTAAATACATTAATAGCAAGAGATTAAAGAAGGAGAGTATAGGCCCTTTAAAAGACAAGTTGGGAGTCTTAAGCAAAAATGATAATGACATAGCGGACACAATAAATTAGTTTTTTTCAACAGTATTCACTAGAGAGGACCCAATTCAGGGACTGACACACAATCTCAATAATGAGAATATCCCACTGATAGGTACTTATTTAAGCGAGGAAGTAGTCTGTGACCGATTAAAACATTTAAAGATTAATAAATTACCAGGGCCCGATGGTATTCACCCAAGGGTTCTAATGGAGCTTCACTCTGAACTGGCAAAACCGCTATCTTTGATCTTTAAGGATTCAGTTATATCAGGTATGGTTCCCAAAGACTGGCGTATAGCGGAAGTAGTGCCTATATTCAAAAAGTGAAGTAAAGCTGAACCAGGTAATTATAGACCAGTTAGTCTTACATCTATAGTGGGGAAAGTATTGGAAGGTATTCTAAGAGATAGCATTGAGAAGTTCCTTGAAGTCAATAAGGTCATTAAAAGGAATCAACATGGGTTTATGAAGGACAGATCCTGTCAAACCAACTTACTTGGCTTTTATGAAACAGTAAGCGCAAACCTAGATCAGGGTAAAGACGTGGATGTAATCTTTTTAGACTTTGCCAAAGCGTTCGATACTGTACCACACATGAGACTTATCTACAAGCTACAAGAATCAGGGCTAGGAAGCACAATATGCACTTGGGTCAAAAACTGGTTAGATAATAGGGAGCAGCGCGTTGTGGTTAATGGATCTTTTTCAACTTGGACTGAAGTGCTAAGTGGTGTGCCGCAAGGCTCAGTATTAGGACCGCTATTGTTCAATATTTTCATTAACGACCTAACAGAAGGTCTAGAGAGCATGGTGTCAATTTTTGCAGATGATACCAAATTGTGTAAGGCTATAAATACAGAGGAGGATGCCGAGTCTCTTCAGAACGACTTAGTTAAATTAGAAGCATGGGCAACCAAATGGAGAATGCGCTTCAACACAGACAAGTGTAAGGTAATGCACTGTGGTAACAAGAACAAAAATTACACCTACCTACTAAATGGGGTAAAATTAGGGGATTCTGTACTGGAAAAGGACTTAGGTGTCCTCATAGATAGCAAGCTAAGCAGTAGTACCCAAAGTAGGACTGCAGCAAAGAAGGCTAATAAGATATTAGCATGCATAAAACGGGGTATTGATGCTAGGGACGAGAGTATTATACTCCCGTTATATAAATCACTAGTGAGGCCACACCTTGAATACTGTGTACAATTCTGGGCACCGCACTACAAAAAGGATATCCTGGAACTAGAAAAGGTACAGAGGAGGGCGACCAAACTAATTAAGGGCATGGAGACGATGGAATACAAGGAAAGGCTTGAAAGACTAGGCATGTTTACATTGGAAAAGCGGAGACTAAGAGGGGATATGATCATCATCTACAAATATATAAGGGGACAATACACAGAGCTTGCGCGGGACCTGTTTTTGGTTAGATCAACACAGAGGACTCGTGGACACTCGCTCAGGTTAGAGGAGATTCCGCACAATACGGCGTAAAGGCTTTTTCACGGTAAGGACAATACGTGTTTGGAATTCCCTGCCCGAGGGAGTTGTAATGGCGGAATCTGTCAACACCTTTAAGAATGGGTTAGATCAATTCCTAATGGATAAGGATATCCAGGGGTATGGTGCATAGTAATGCATTATAGTTACTATAAATAGGGATAAAATGCAACGGCTGACAGCAGCATCAGTCAGAAATTTTAGTCAAATCATCATGCATAGGAGACCACAAATAGGTTGAACTCGATGGACAATTGTCTTTTTTCAACCTCAGATACTATGTTACTATGTAATAAAGTTCAAGTTGGCCAGAGGTGCAGATTCCCAGCCGAACTCACGAGGTTTTGCTCGCACTTCATAGAGAAGCAAGGGAAAATCTACCAGGCTTGTTTACTGGATGGTAATATGCGCAGCCACATTTCGCCATGAATTGAATTTCACACTAGTACCCCTTTCAGACTCATGGTTTTGTAGACGGTTCAAACGTGGTTGCAACCTGGCTTAGACCCCTTTGAGACCAGCGACAGGACCCTGCTTATTGCCGGTTCGGCAACATTACCGCACGCTTGGACCGCCAGATCTTCCTATGCTGTAAACCTTCTTACCCGTTTCCAATGAGCCTTACCCAATTCCTTCCTAGGAAAAACCCAGCTCATTAACAGAGTTGAATTCCCAGGTGACTGGACCCGGATGGAGCACAATATTCCTGTGCAATAACCCGGGATTTTCTTGTCAGTGGAAAAAAGTATAGAGCAGGGGTGGCCAATCCGCGGCTCTCGAGCCGCATGCGGCTCTTTCATCCGCCGCATGCGGCTCTTTCATCCGCCGCATGTGGCTCAGCCGGCTCCTGGCTCCCCCTTCCCTGGCCCCCCGTTCTGGTCACCGCGCTGTTGCTGTCAGTGAGGGGAGAAGAGCGCAGCGTGCGCCTCTCCTGCCCCTCACTCTCCAGCAGCGGTGTTACGCTTCAGTTCAGCGCCGGTCCAAGAGAGCCAATCAGAGCACGCGCACCGGCAGCTAAGGATGCCGGACCGCGAGCTTTGATTGGCTCATGGACCGGCGACTAATTGAAGAGAGACACAGTCGCTGGAGAGTGAGGGGCAGGAGAGGTGCACGCTGCGCTCTCCTCCCCTCACTGACAGTAGCAGCATGGAGGAAGGGGGGCATTGCTGGCACTGTGGGGACATGTATACCTGGCACTGGGGACATAGCTGGCACTGGGGTGACATGTATATCTGGCACTGGGGGGCTTATCTGGCTTTGTGGGGACACTAGCATTGGGGCATAGCTGGCACTTTGGGGACATATATATCTGGCACTAGGGGCATAGCTGGTACTGTGGGGGCATATATAACTGGCACTGGGGGCATATCTGGCATGGAGGCATAGCTGGCACTGGGGGGAAATTAATATATGGCACTGGGCGGACATGTATATCTGGCACTGGGGGCAGAGCTGGCACTGTGTGGGGACATGTATATCTGGCACTGGGGGCATATCTGGCACTGTGGGGACATATATATCTGGTACTAGGGGCATAGCTGGCACTGTGGGGACATATATATCTGGCACTGGGGGCATATCTGGCACTGGGGGCATATCTGGCACTGGGGGGGACATGTATATCTGGCACTGGGGGGTCATGTGTATCTGGAACTGTGAGGCATATATGTATCTGGCACTGTGAGGCATATATGTATCTGGCACTGTGAGGCATATATTTATCTGGCACTGTGTGGACATATGTGTATCTGGCACTGTGGAGGGGTATATGTATCTGGCACTGTGGAGGCACCCATTTTTTGTCATTTTTATATGTATGTGGCACTGTACTGGGGCATTATATGTATTTGGCACTGTACAACATGACTAAAAATGGAGTTATGACACAAGGTCATACTCCTACAAACGTCATAACGAAAGGTGTGCGCAGAAAATGGGGTGTGGCTTTGTGAAAACTAGGCCACCCCCCCATTTGTGCGTGCGCACCTTTGGCGCGCGCAGGATACTGGCTCTTGCCCTTGACTACAGATCTTTTCTGGCTCTTTGCCTCTGACTGGTTGGCCACCCCTGGTATAGAGGGAGGAAATAGACACAACAGACATTCCAGAAGTTTAAAAAAGAGACAGACAATAAGTATTTCTCACAAAGGGCGGGATGTATTAAAATACATCGCCACCCCATCAAAGCAATGACAGAGGCCCCCTGCGATACCTATGAGAATGTTTGCGGGGGTCTCTGTGGGGTCCGTCACCTCAAAGCCCCGGGAAGTGACGTGTGCTGGGAGTCCTCTGCAGCAGGAAGGAGGAGCTGGGGGATCGTGGAGTGCTGCCTGGACACAGGTGAGAGGGGGTCAGTGGGAGCAACGCTGGGCGGCGGGTGCGGCGCTCAGCGGCGGCTGCGAAAAAACCCATAGGCTTCTATAGGGAATCTCCATAAAAAGATGGCGATACCCTCATCAGCGAAAACCCGGCAGCCAGGCTATAGTACATATGGAAATGCGGTAAAACCCCCGAAAACGGGTTATACCGTATTTTCCCTTTAGTACATCCCGCCCAAAGTGCCACATTGGAAATGTACATTAATTAGAGATGAGCGGGTTCGGTTTCTCTGAATCCGAACCCGCACGAACTTCATGTTTTTTTTCACGGGTCCGAGCGACTCGGATCTTCCCGCCTTGCTCGGTTAACCCGAGCGCGCCCGAACGTCATCATGACGCTGTCGGATTCTCGCGAGACTCGGATTCTATATAAGGAGCCGCGCGTCGCCGCCATTTTCACACGTGCATTGAGATTGATAGGGAGAGGACGTGGCTGGCGTCCTCTCCATTTAGATTAGGAGAGAGAGAGAGAGATTGACCTGAGGCTGATACTGTAGAAGAGAGTGCAGAGTTTAGTGACTGACCACAGTGACCACCAGCAGTGCAGTTGTTTTATTTAATATATCCGTTCTCTGCCTGAAAAAAACGGTACACACAGTGACTCAGTCACATACCATATCTGTGTGCACTGCTCAGCCCAGTGTGCTGCATGCCTGCATCATCTATGTATATATTATATATCTGACTGTGCTCAGCTCACACAGCTTATAATTGTGGGGGAGACTGGGGAGCACTGCAGTGCCAGTTATAGGTTATAGCAGGAGCCAGGAGTACAAGACAGTCACATACCATATCTGTGTGCACTGCTCAGCCCAGTGTGCTGCATCATCTATGTATATATATTATATATCTGACTGTGCTCAGCTCACACAGCTTATAATTGTGGGGGAGACTGGGGAGCACTGCAGTGCCAGTTATAGGTTATAGCAGGAGCCAGGAGTACATATTATATTAAAATTAAACAGTGCACACTTTTGCTGCAGGAGTGCCACTGCCAGTGTGACTGACCAGTGACCTGACCACACTGACCACCAGTATAGTTAGTAGTATACTATATTGTGATTGCCTGAAAAAGTTAAACACTCGTCGTGTGACTTCACTTGTGTGGTGTTTTTTTTTTTATTCTATAAAAAACTCATTCTGCTGACAGACAGTGTCCAGCAGGTCCGTCATTATATAATATATATACCTGTCCGGCTGCAGTAGTGATATATATATATTTTTTATATCATTATTTATCATCCAGTCGCAGCAGACACAGTACGGTAGTTCACGGCTGTAGCTACCTCTGTGTCGGCACTCGGCAGTCCATCCATAATTGTATACCACCTACCCGTGGTTTTTTTTTCTTTCTTCTTTATACATACATACTACTACATCTCTTTATCAACCAGTCTATATTAGCAGCAGACACAGTACAGTACGGTAGTTCACGGCTGTGGCTACCTCTGTGTCGGCACTCGGCAGTCCGTCCATAATTGTATACCACCTAACCGTGGTTTTTTTTTCTTTCTTCTTTATACATACATACTACGACATCTCTTTATCAACCAGTCTATATTAGCAGCAGACACAGTACAGTACGGTAGTTCACGGCTGTGGCTACCTCTGTGTCGGCACTCGGCAGTCCGTCCATAATTGTATACCACCTAACCGTGGTTTTTTTTTCTTTCTTCTTCATACATACATACTACGACATCTCTTTATCAACCAGTCTATATTAGCAGCAGACACAGTACAGTACGGTAGTTCACGGCTGTGGCTACCTCTGTGTCGGCACTCGGCAATTCCGTCCATAATTGTATACCACCTAACCGTGTTTTTTTTTTCTTTCTTCTTTATACATACATACTACGACATCTCTTTATCAACCAGTCTATATTAGCAGCAGACACAGTACAGTACGGTAGTTCACGGCTGTGGCTACCTCTGTGTCGGCACTCGGCAGTCCGTCCATAATTGTATACCACCTAACCGTGGTTTTTTTTTTCTTTCTTCTTCATACATACATACATACTACGACATCTCTTTATCAACCAGTCTATATTAGCAGCAGACACAGTACAGTACGGTAGTTCACGGCTGTGGCTACCTCTGTGTCGGCACTCGGCAGTCCGTCCATAATTGTATACCACCTACCCGTGGTTTTTTTTTCTTTCTTCTTTATACATACATACTACTACATCTCTTTATCAACCAGTCTATATTAGCAGCAGACACAGTACAGTACGGTAGTTCACGGCTGTGGCTACCTCTGTGTCGGCACTCGGCAGTCCGTCCATAATTGTATACCACCTACCCATGGTTTTTTTTTCTTTCTTCTTCATACATACATACTACGACATCTCTTTATCAACCAGTCTATATTAGCAGCAGACACAGTACAGTACGGTAGTTCACGGCTGTGGCTACCTCTGTGTCGGCACTCGGCAGTCCGTCCATAATTGTATACCACCTAACCGTGGTTTTTTTTTCTTTCTTCTTCATACATACATACTACGACATCTCTTTATCAACCAGTCTATATTAGCAGCAGACACAGTACGGTAGTTCACGGCTGTAGCTACCTCTGTGTCGGCACTCGGCAGTCCGTCCATAATTGTATACTAGTATCCATCCATCTCCATTGTTTACCTGAGGTGCCTTTTAGTTGTGCCTATTAAAACATGGAGAACAAAAATGTTGAGGTTCCAAAATTAGGGAAAGATCAAGATCCACTTCCACCTCGTGCTGAAGCTGCTGCCACTAGTCATGGCCGAGACGATGAAATGCCAGCAACGTCGTCTGCCAAGGCCGATGCCCAATGTCATAGTACAGAGCATGTCAAATCCAAAACACCAAATATCAGTAAAAAAAGGACTCCAAAACCTAAAATAAAATTGTCGGAGGAGAAGCGTAAACTTGCCAATATGCCATTTACCACACGGAGTGGCAAGGAACGGCTGAGGCCCTGGCCTATGTTCATGGCTAGTGGTTCAGCTTCACATGAGGATGGAGGCACTCAGCCTCTCGCTAGAAAAATGAAAAGACTCAAGCTGGCAAAAGCAGTAGCACCGCAAAGAACTGTGCGTTCTTCGAAATCCCAAATCCACAAGGAGAGTCCAATTGTGTCGGTTGCGATGCCTGACCTTCCCAACACTGGACGTGAAGAGCATGCGCCTTCCACCATTTGCACGCCCCCTGCAAGTGCTGGAAGGAGCACCCGCAGTCCAGTTCCTGATAGTCAGATTGAAGATGTTCATGTTGAAGTACACCAGGATGAGGAGGATATGGGTGTTGCTGGCGCTGGGGAGGAAATTGACCAGGAGGATTCTGATGGTGAGGTGGTTTGTTTAAGTCAGGCACCCGGGGAGACACCTGTTGTCCGTGGGAGGAATATGGCCGTTGACATGCCTGGTGAAAATACCAAAAAAATCAGCTCTTCGGTGTGGAACTATTTCAACAGAAATGCGGACAACAGGTGTCAAGCCGTGTGTTCCCTTTGTCAAGCTGTAATAAGTAGGGGTAAGGACGTTAACCACCTCGGAACATCCTCCCTTATACGTCACCTGCAGCGCATTCATAATAAGTCAGTGACAAGTTCAAAAACTTTGGGTGACAGCGGAAGCAGTCCACTGACCAGTAAATCCCTTCCTCTTGTAACCAAGCTCACGCAAACCACCCCACCAACTCCCTCAGTGTCAATTTCCTCCTTCCCCAGGAATGCCAATAGTCCTGCAGGCAATGTCACTGGCAATTCTGACGAGTCCTCTCCTGCCTGGGATTCCTCCGATGCATCCTTGCGTGTAACGCCTACTGCTGCTGGCGCTGCTGTTGTTGCTGCTGGGAGTCGATGGTCATCCCAGAGGGGAAGTCGTAAGCCCACTTGTACTACTTCCAGTAAGCAATTGACTGTTCAACAGTACTTTGCGAGGAAGATGAAATATCACAGCAGTCATCCTGCTGCAAAGCGGATAACTGAGGCCTTGACAACTATGTTGGTGTTAGACGTGCGTCCGGTATCCGCCGTTAGTTCACAGGGAACTAGACAATTTATTGAGGCAGTGTGCCCCCGTTACCAAATACCATCTAGGTTCCACTTCTCTAGGCAGGCGATACCGAGATTGTACACGGACGTCAGAAAAAGACTCACCAGTGTCCTAAAAAATGCAGTTGTACCCAATGTCCACTTAACCACGGACATGTGGACAAGTGGAGCAGGGCAGGGTCAGGACTATATGACTGTGACAGCCCACTGGGTAGATGTATGGACTCCCGCCGCAAGAACAGCAGCGGCGGCACCAGTAGCAGCATCTCGCAAACGCCAACTCTTTCCTAGGCAGGCTACGCTTTGTATCACCGGTTTCCAGAATACGCACACAGCTGAAAACCTCTTATGGCAACTGAGGAAGATCATCGCGGAATGGCTTACCCCAATTGGACTCTCCTGTGGATTTGTGGCATCGGACAACGCCAGCAATATTGTGTGTGCATTAAATATGGGCAAATTCCAGCACGTCCCATGTTTTGCACATACCTTGAATTTGGTGGTGCAGAATTATTTAAAAAACGACAGGGGCGTGCAAGAGATGCTGTCGGTGGCCAGAAAAATTGCGGGACACTTTCGGCGTACAGGCACCACGTACAGAAGACTGGAGCACCACCAAAAACTACTGAACCTGCCCTGCCATCATCTGAAGCAAGAAGTGGTAACGAGGTGGAATTCAACCCTCTATATGCTTCAGAGGTTGGAGGAGCAGCAAAAGGCCATTCAAGCCTATACAATTGAGCACGATATAGGAGGTGGAATGCACCTGTCTCAAGCGCAGTGGAGAATGATTTCAACGTTGTGCAAGGTTCTGATGCCCTTTGAACTTGCCACACGTGAAGTCAGTTCAGACACTGCCAGCCTGAGTCAGGTCATTCCCCTCATCAGGCTTTTGCAGAAGAAGCTGGAGACATTGAAGGAGGAGCTAACACGGAGCGATTCCGCTAGGCATGTGGGACTTGTGGATGGAGCCCTTAATTCGCTTAACAAGGATTCACGGGTGGTCAATCTGTTGAAATCAGAGCACTACATTTTGGCCACCGTGCTCGATCCTAGATTTAAAGCCTACCTTGGATCTCTCTTTCCGGCAGACACAAGTCTGCTGGGGTTGAAAGACCTGCTGGTGAGAAAATTGTCAAGTCAAGCGGAACGCGACCTGTCAACATCTCCTCCTTCACATTCTCCCGCAACTGGGGGTGCGAGGAAAAGGCTCAGAATTCCGAGCCCACCCGCTGGCGGTGATGCAGGGCAGTCTGGAGCGACTGCTGATGCTGACATCTGGTCCGGACTGAAGGACCTGACAACGATTACGGACATGTCGTCTACTGTCACTGCATATGATTCTCTCACCATTGAAAGAATGGTGGAGGATTATATGAGTGACCGCATCCAAGTAGGCACGTCACACAGTCCATACTTATACTGGCAGGAAAAAGAGGCAATTTGGAGGCCATTGCACAAACTGGCTTTATTCTACCTAAGTTGCCCTCCCACAAGTGTGTACTCCGAAAGAGTGTTTAGTGCCGCCGCTCACCTTGTCAGCAATCGGCGTACGAGGTTACATCCAGAAAATGTGGAGAAGATGATGTTCATTAAAATGAATTATAATCAATTCCTCCGCGGAGACATTGACCAGCAGCAATTGCCTCCACAAAGTACACAGGGAGCTGAGATGGTGGATTCCAGTGGGGACGAATTGATAATCTGTGAGGAGGGGGATGTACACGGTGATATATCGGAGGGTGATGATGAGGTGGACATCTTGCCTCTGTAGAGCCAGTTTGTGCAAGGAGAGATTAATTGCTTCTTTTTTGGGGGGGGTCCAAACCAACCCGTCATATCAGTCACAGTCGTGTGGCAGACCCTGTCACTGAAATGATGGGTTGGTTAAAGTGTGCATGTCCTGTTTTGTTTATACAACATAAGGGTGGGTGGGAGGGCCCAAGGACAATTCCATCTTGCACCTCTTTTTTCTTTTATTTTTCTTTGCGTCATGTGCTGTTTGGGGAGGGTTTTTTGGAAGGGACATCCTGCGTGACACTGCAGTGCCACTCCTAAATGGGCCCGGTGTTTGTGTCGGCCACTAGGGTCGCTAATCTTACTCACACAGTCAGCTACCTCATTGCGCCTCTTTTTTTCTTTGCGTCATGTGCTGATTGGGGAGGGTTTTTTGGAAGGGACATCCTGCGTGACACTGCAGTGCCACTCCTAAATGGGCCCGGTGTTTGTGTCGGCCACTAGGGTCGCTAATCTTACTCACACAGTCAGCTACCTCATTGCGCCTCTTTTTTTCTTTGCGTCATGTGCTGATTGGGGAGGGTTTTTTGGAAGGGACATCCTGCGTGACACTGCAGTGCCACTCCTAAATGGGCCCGGTGTTTGTGTCGGCCACTAGGGTCGCTAATCTTACTCACACAGTCAGCTACCTCATTGCGCCTCTTTTTTTCTTTGCGTCATGTGCTGATTGGGGAGGGTTTTTTGGAAGGGACATCCTGCGTGACACTGCAGTGCCACTCCTAAATGGGCCCGGTGTTTGTGTCGGCCACTAGGGTCGCTAATCTTACTCACACAGTCAGCTACCTCATTGCGCCTCTTTTTTTCTTTGCGTCATGTGCTGATTGGGGAGGGTTTTTTGGAAGGGACATCCTGCGTGACACTGCAGTGCCACTCCTAAATGGGCCCGGTGTTTGTGTCGGCCACTAGGGTCGCTAATCTTACTCACACAGTCAGCTACCTCATTGCGCCTCTTTTTTTCTTTGCGTCATGTGCTGATTGGGGAGGGTTTTTGGAAGGGACATCCTGCGTGACACTGCAGTGCCACTCCTAAATGGGCCCGGTGTTTGTGTCGGCCACTAGGGTCGCTAATCTTACTCACACAGTCAGCTACCTCATTGCGCCTCTTTTTTTCTTTGCGTCATGTGCTGATTGGGGAGGGTTTTTTGGAAGGGACATCCTGCGTGACACTGCAGTGCCACTCCTAAATGGGCCCGGTGTTTGTGTCGGCCACTAGGGTCGCTAATCTTACTCACACAGTCAGCTACCTCATTGCGCCTCTTTTTTTCTTTGCGTCATGTGCTGATTGGGGAGGGTTTTTTGGAAGGGACATCCTGCGTGACACTGCAGTGCCACTCCTAAATGGGCCCGGTGTTTGTGTCGGCCACTAGGGTCGCTTATCTTACTCACACAGTCAGCTACCTCATTGCGCCTCTTTTTTTCTTTGCGTCATGTGCTGATTGGGGAGGGTTTTTTGGAAGGGACATCCTGCGTGACACTGCAGTGCCTCTCCTAGATGGGCCAGGTGTTTGTGTCGGCCACTAGTGTCGCTTAGCTTAGTCATCCAGCGACCTTGGTGCAAATTTTAGGACTAAAAATAATATTGTGAGGTGTGAGGTATTCAGAATAGACTGAAAATGAGTGGAAATTATGGTTTTTGAGGTTAATAATAATATGGGATCAAAATGACCCCCAAATTCTATGATTTAAGCTGTTTTTTAGTGTTTTTTTAAAAAAACACCCGAATCCAAAACACACCCGAATCCGACAAAAAAAATTCGGTGAGGTTTTGCCAAAACGCGGTCGAACCCAAAATACGGCCGCGGAACCGAACCCAAAACCAAAACACAAAACCCGAAAAATTTCAGGCGCTCATCTCTAACATTAATCCCACTTAAGATCAGTCATGTACTAAGATTTCGTTACTGCAAGCAAGATAATAAAAGCAATTATGAGAATGCTTTTTATGGATTAATATGTTTTATAGATTCAGGTACTGTACAACAGAAATGGAAATTGTATTATTAAAGAATTGTGTGCTATGTAGTGTAACCACTAGAGGTCCTTTGCAGAGAGCAGCTATATTTCCTTAACCCACAGTAATTCCTAAAGCTATATAGTGTGGTGTAGTCAGTACTTCTGTTCCATTAATCTATTCTACAAAATACCTGTAGGAGCTCTGAGATTTTTGTCTCCTTTACAACATTATAATTAGTCTAAAAGTGTCTCTCATCTGTCCAATGGTTTTAAAAGTGCTTATAGAGATGGCCGAAATGTCTCCTCTAAAGAGCTTTTCTCTTGCAATATGTCTGCACTATCCATAGATTCCCAGAAACATGCACTGCCACTTATAAATTAATGGATGACAAAGGCTTTCAGGTTTTAGTTTTCAGTGGAATAGCTGTGACTCTTTCATCCCAGCAGGCATAGGATGGACGGAGAGAAGTGTTCTGCATTCTGAGCGGTTTAGCTGAAAAGGGTATCAGGAGAGGCAGAGACAGCAGTGTCAGGAACACACACTTCCTTTAATGGTAGTACTGGAACATACTAGAGATGAGCGGGTTCAGTTCTCAGAGAACCGAACCGTACCGAACTTCACCATTCGAGTCCGGTTCTGAGCCAGGCTCGGGTTTTCCCGCCTGACTCGGAAACCAGAACGAGGCAAAACGTCATCATCCCGCTGTCGGATTCTCACGGGATTTGGATTCCATATAAGGAGCCGCGCGTTCCCGCCATTTTCACTCCGGCATTGGATAGTGTACAGAGAGGACGTGTCTCCGTTCTCTCAGTGTCCTCAGTGTCCGTGGCTTGTGCGGCATCTGTCCAGTCACAGTGCTTGTGTCCTCTGCTGCCATATGTCCAGTGCTGTCCAGTGGTGCTGTGTTGTGCTGCATCAGTTCAGTGGTGCTGTGTTGTGCTGCATCAGTCACAGTGGTGGTGTGTTGTGCTGCATCAGTCACAGTGGTGGTGTCCTCTGCTGCCATATGTCCAGTGCTGCTGTATAATAAGTCCCTTACAGTGTTGCTGTGTTGTCCTGCATCAGACCAGTGGTAGTGTCCTGGCCATCAGTCATTCCAGTGACCAGGCAGTCACAGTGGTATACGCTGTTGCTATATGTCCACTGCTGCCATATAATAATAATAATAATAATAATAATAATAACAACAACAACAACAAGACCCTTACAGTGTTGCTGTGTTGTGCTGCATCAGACCAGTGGCAGTGTCCTGGCCATCAGTCATTTCAGTGACCAGGCAGTCACAGTGGTATACACTGCTGCTATATGTCCACTGCTACAGTATTATAATAATAATAATAATAATAATAATAATAATAACCACAAGTCCCTCACAGTGTTGCTGTGTTGTGCTGCATCAGATCAGTGGTAGTGTCCTGGCCATCAGCCATCAGTCATTCCTGTGCCGCATATTGTGTTATATAACTCCAGAAACATAATGGAGAATAAAAATTTGGAGGATAAAATAGGGAAAGATCAAGAACCACTTCCTCCTAGTGCTGAAGCTGCTGCCACGAGCCATGACATAAATGATGAAATGCCATCACCGTCGTCTGCCAAGGCCGATGCCTAATGTGATAGTAGAGGGCATGTAAAATCCAAAAAGCCAAAATTCAGTAAAAGGGCCCAAAAAAAAATAAATTTAAATGGTCTGAGGAGAAACGTAAACTTGCCAATATGCCATTTATGACACGTAGTGGCAAGGAACGGCTAAGGCCCTGGCTTATGTTCATGACTACTGGTTCAGCTTCACGTGACGATGGAAGCCCTCATCCTCCCGCTAGAAAAATTAAAAGAGTTAAGCTGGAAAAAGCACAGAAGAGAACTGTGCATTCTGAGATGGTATCACAAATCCCCAAGGAGAGTCCAAGTGTGTCAGCGGTTGCGATGCCTGACCTTCCCAACACTGAACGGGAAGAGGTGGCTTCTTCCACCACTTGCACACCCCCTACAAGTGCTGGAAGGAGCACCCACAGTTTAGTTCCTTATATTGAAATTGAAGATGTCACTGTTGAAGAACACCAGGATAAGGATATGGGTGTTGCTGGTGCTGAAGAGGAAGTTGACGATGAGGATTCTGATGGTGATGTGGTTTGTTTAAGTCAGGCACCGGGGGAGACACCTGTTGTCCGTGGGATGAAGAAGCCCATTGTGACGCCTGGGCACACTACCAAAAACGCCACCTCTTCTGTGCGGAATTATTTATCCACAAATCGGGACAACAGGTGTCAAGCCGTGTGTTGCCTCTGTCAATCTGTAATAAGTAGGGGTAAGGATGTTAACCACCTAGGAACATCCTCCCTTATACGTCACCTGCAGCGCATTCAACATAAGTCAGTGTCAAGTTGTGAAACTTTGGGTAAGAGCGTAAGCAGTCCACTGACTCCTAAATCCCTTCTTCCTCTTGTACCCAAGCTTCTGCAAGCCACACCACCAACTCCCTCAACGTCAACTTCCCCCTCTGTCAGGAACGTCAATAGTACTGCAGGCCATGTCACTGTCAATACTCATGAGTCCTCTCCTAACCGGGATTCCTCTGGAGGATCCTTGAGTGGTACGCCTGCTGTTGCTGCCGCTGCTGTTGTTGCTGCTGGGAGTCGATCGTCATCCCAGAGGGGAAGTTGGAAGACCACTTGTACTACTTCCAGTAAGCAATTGACTGTCCAACAGACCGTTGTGAGGAAGATGAAATATGACAGCAGTCATCCTGTTGCAAAGCGGATAACTGAGGCCTTGACACTTATGTTGGTGTTAGACGTGCGTCCGGTATCCACCATTAGTTCAGTGGGACTTAGAGAATTGATGGAGATAGTGTGTCCCCAGTATCAAATCCCATCTAGGTTCCACTTTTCTAGGCAGGCGATACCGAGACTGTACAAAGACGTCAGAAAAAGAGTTACCAGTGTCCTACAAAATGCGGTTGTATCCAGTGTCCACTTAACCACGGACATGTGGACAAGGGGAACAGGGCACACTAGGGACTATATGACTGTAACAGCCCACTGGGTAGATGTATGGCATCCCGCAGCAACAACAGCAGCGGCAACAGTAGCAGCATCTCGCAAACGCCAACTCATTCCTAGGCAGGCTACGCTATGTATCACAGCTTTCCGTAAGAGGCTCACAACTGACAACGGAAACTGAGGGACATCATCGCATAATGGCTTACCCAAATTGGACTCTCCTGGGGATTTGTGATATTGGACAACGCCACCAATATTGTGTGTGCATTACATCTGGACAAATTCCAGCACGTCCCATGTTTTGCACATACAATTAATTTGGTGGTGCAGAATTTTTTGAAAAATGACAGGTGCGTACAGGAGATGCTGTCGGTGGCCCAAAAAATTGCGGACCACTTTTGACATTCTGCCACCGTGTGCCGAAGACTGGAGAGACAGCAAACACTCCTGAACCTGACCTGCCATCAACTGAAGCAAGAGGTGGTAACGAGTTGGAATTCAACACTCAATATGCTTCAGAGGATGGAGGAGCAGCAAAAGGCCATTAAAGCCTATACATCCACCTACGATATAGGCAAAGGAGGGGGAATGCACCTGACTCAAGCGCAGTGGAGAATGATTTCTGTCTTGTGCAAGGTTCTCCAATCCTTCGAACTTGCCACACGTGAAGTCAGTTCAGACACTGCCAGCTTGAGTCAGGTCATTCCCCTCATCAGACTTTTGAAGAAGCAGCTGGAAAAATTGAAGGAGGAGCTAAGACAGAGCGATTCCGTAAAGTATGTGGGACTTGTGGCTGGAGCCCTTCATTCGCTTTGCCAGGATTTAAGGGTGGTCAATCTGTAGAAATCAGAGCACTACATTATGGCCACCGTGCTCGATCATAGGTTTAAAGCCTACGTTGTATCTCTCTTTCCGACAGACACAAGTCTGCAGAGGTGCAAAGACCTGCTGGTGAGTAAATTGTCAACTCAAGCAGAACGTGACCCGTCAACAGCTCCTCCTTCAATTTCTCCCACCACTGGGGCTGCAAGGAAAAGGATAAGATTTCCTAGCCCACCTGCTGGCGGTGATGCAGGGCAGTCAGGAGTGAAAGCTGACATCTGGTCCGGACTGAAGGACCTGCCAACGATTACTGACATGTCTACTGTCACTGCATATGATTCTGTCACCATTGAAAGAATGGTGGAGGATTATATGAGTGACAGCATCCAAGTAAGTAGGTATGTATGCTGGCAGGAAAAAGAGGCAATTTGGATGCTCTTGCACGAACTGGCTTTATTTTACCTAAGTTGCCCCCCCTCCAGTGTGTACTCCGAAAGAGTGTTTAGTGCAGCCGCTAACCTTGTCAGCGATCGGCGTAGGAGGTTACTTCCACAAAATGTGGAGAAGATGATGTTCATCAAAATGAATTATAAATTCCTCCGGGAAGACCTTTATCAGCAATTGCCTCCAAACAGTACAGAGGGACCGGTATCCGGACTCCAGGTCGACAGCACAAAGGCCGACACACCTTAGGTCGACGCCAATTGGTCGACACACCTTAGGTCGACATGGACAACAGGTCGACATGGAAAAAGGTCGACATGAGTTTTTCATGAGTTTTTTCTTTTTTTGAACCTTTTCATACTTAACGATCCACGTGGACTACGATTGCAACGGTAAAGTGTGCCGAGCGAAGCGGTAGCGGAGCGAAGGCACCATGCCTGAAGCATGGCGAGCGAAGCGAGCCATGCGAGGGGACGCGGTGCACTAATTGGGGTTCCCGGTCACTCTACGAAGAAAATGACACCAAAAAAACATAAAAAACTCATGTCGACCTTTTTCCATGTCGACCCTGTTCCTGTCGACCTTTTGTCCATGTCGACCCTTTGTCCATGTCGACCTAAGGTGTGTCGACCAATTGGCATCAACCTAAGGTGTGTCGACCTTTGTGCTGTCGACCCTCAGTCCCAGACCCAGAGGGACCTGTGATGGTGGATTCCAGTGGGGACAAATTAATACTCTTTGAGGAGGAGGAGGATGTACACAGTGGAAGGGGTGAGGAATCGGAGGATTAGGATGAGGTCGACATCTTGCCTCTGTAGAGCCAGTTTGTGCAAGGAGAGATTGATTGCTTCTTTTTTGGTGGGGGGATTAATTGCTTCTTTTTTGTGGGGGCCCAAACAAACCATTAATTTCAGCCACAGTCGTGTGGCAGACCGTGTCACTGAAATGACTGGTTTGTTAAAGTGTGCATGTCCTGTTTATACAACATAAGGGTGGGTGGGAGGGGTGGTCTTCAGTATGCCGACTGACGGGATCCCGGCGCACAGTATACCGGCGCCGGGATCCCGACAGCCGGCATACCGACACTTTTTCTCCCTCGTGGGGGTCCACGACCCCCCTGGAGGGAGAATAAAATAGTGTGGCGCGCGCAGCGCGCCACCGTGCCCGTGGCAAGCGCAGCGAGCCCGCAAGGGGCTCATTTGCGCTCGCCACACTGTCGGTAAGCCGGCGGTCGGGCTCCCGGCGCCGGTATGCTGGTCGCCGGGAGCCCGACCACCGGCATATTGTAGTGAACCCTGGTGGGAGGGCCGAAGAACAATTCCATCTTGCACCTTTTTTTCTTCTTATCATCATATGCTGTTTGGGGACTATTTTTTTTAAAGTGCCATCCTGTCTGACACTACTGTATATGTCCAGTGGTACTGCCATTTAAGTCCAGTGATTTGGATGTATTATTCCAGTTATTTTGCCATTTAATTCCAGTGATTTGGACGTATAATTCCAGTGATTTTGCCATTTAATTCCAGTGATTTGGACGTATAATTCCAGCGGGAATTGTTTGTGTCACTTGGCTTAGTCATACAGCTACCTCATTGCACCTCTTCAACATCTTTGCATGAGGTGTTGTTTGGGGTCTAGTTTTTGAAAAGTGCAATCCTGTCTGACACTTCCGTTTGAGTCCAGGGGTACTGCTGTATTAGTCCTAGGGTACTGCCATATAAGTCCACCAATTGCAAAATTTTCTTTAAATGACAGGGGCGTGCTGGAGATGCTGTCAGTGGACCGAACAATTGCGACCCACTCTCGTCACTACTAGATGGGCCAGGTGGTTGTGTCGCTTAGCTTAGTCACACAGCAACCTCGGTAACCTTTTTTTCTTCTTTGCATTATGTGCTGTTTGGGGACTAGTTTTTGAATACAACTGCAGTGCCACTCCTAGATGGGCCAGGTGTTTGTGCTACACACAGTGTCACATACTGGTGAATATGGACAGCTGACATAAGCTGTATATGCTGCAAAGATGTGCATCCTGAGGATGATCCTCATTGGATCGAAACGTTGATTGGATTGATAAGCTGTATTACCACCATGCTGATAAGTATGAATTAAAATCTTTGACTTTTTAAGTGCAAAATTCTGGTGAGTGCCCCTCTATTTGCCTATCTGTATGTGGATGTCTGGCTATATTTCTGGATTTCTTGGGAGCAACCCCAGTGGAATCCAGTGGCTACCTTGACGGTTATTGATGTGAGTGCGACCCTATATGGATATATATATATATATATATATATATATATATACATACAGGACCGGTTCTAGCCCTTGTGGCGCCCTGGGTGAAAATCGGGGCATGGCTTCATAGTGGGGCGTAGTCAGGTATGCCCGCTGTAGAGTTGTGCCCCCGTTTGTGCCCCCTGTAGAGTTGTGCCCCCCTTAATGGATGTCATGACGTCTCTCCCATAGCACAGCATAGACACTAGAGGTCAATTATGATCCCTAGCGTCTATGTGCCAGTCCCACAATGCCATGCGGTGCACGATGACATCATTGCGCACCGCACAGCAGTGACAGCACAGCACCGGGGGGCACCACCAGTAGCGGATCTTGCCACGGCGGCGGCACCCTCCGGATTGGGCGGCACCCTCTGGAAGGCGGCACCCCGAGCAAAAATCCTGTGTGCCCGTAGCAAGATCTGCTACTGTATATATATATATATATATATATATATATATAAAGGTGCTAGTGGCAGCACTCCCAATAAAACCATAACTTTGCCGGTGCCCTCCTAGGTCCCTCAGCGAGGTCCAATATAGACAGCAATGGCGGCGGCACTCGGACAATAATGGAGACAAGATGCAGGCTGTAAGCAACAACGTTTCGGGGTATTTATTATCACCCCGTCCTCAGGTTCCTGAGGACGGGGTGATAATAAATACCCCGAAACGTTGTTGCTTACAGCCTGCATCTTGTCTCCATTATTGTCCGAATGCCGCCGCCATTACTGTCCATATATATATATATATATATATATATATACATACACACATATTTATATTTAGAGAGAGAGGGGGTTATAGGCAGCCCTCATAAGGCTGGATAATTTAGTATATTTCTAATGCATACAATGCATTATAGGGGAGGGGAGCAATAATAGTTATCTTGCCATCTTACCAACTATATATATGTCCTGCCATTCTTCACAAGCATAACGGCGTATGCTTGAAGAAAATTCTAAAGAACAGCTCTTGCAGTAAGAGCTGTTCTTTGTGATGATAGGATTCTGGGTCATAAACCCAGAAGTCCTATCTGCGCATGCGTGGAACTGGAGACAACAGAGGCGAGGTGCCCTCTTCAGATCAGGAGCCCAGTGGCAGCCGAATCTGTTGCCTCCCGGAGTTCCGCCTTTGCCTGGTACTCTTGAGTAAACTAGTCCTCTATAAACCTGAGGTGCAGAGCTGCACAGTCAGGCCTGCCCCTCTCTAAATGCCTAACCCTGTCACACCAAAAAGAAACATTGCACTAGTGCAGAGTTTCCCAAACTCCGCCATTGCAGTCCAGGGTTTCAAAATATCAGCGCTTGAGCAAAGGAGACTTGATTTAACCATCGGGACTCAAGCATGGATCCCTATAGCCTGGACTGTAATGGAATAGAGCAGTGGTTCTCAAACTCAGTCCTCAGGACCCAACACAGGTCACGTTTTCCAGATCACCTAGCAGGTGCACAGGTGTATTCATTACATATTTTAAAAGATCCACAGGTGGAGCTGATTATTTCACTTACAATTATGTGAGGAGACCTGCAAAAAGTGAACTGTTTGGGGTCCTGAGGACCGAGTGTGAGAACCTCTGGCATAAAGCATAACATCAGTGCTGGTGGCTTTTTCTCTGGATTTCTGCCGTCTTCTCTGGCTGCTTCCAGTAACCATGGGCTTCACAGTTCTCAGCAGTGCCAACAGAACCTCCGAGCCCAGGACATTCCTGTCCTTGTGACCCCCTCTACTGAACTCGCCACCCTTATATACAATTCATAATTACAACTGTAACTGTACTTACCCCCTTTCCCTTCTGGCGGTCGGAAACCCCTCCCCTGCTAACGGCGAAACCCCCCTCCAACGCTTCTACCTTACTGGATGTCTTTGTTCCCCTAAGTGTTTGATTGTGTCAGTTGTTGGCATTCAGGCAAACATCATCTGTGATATCAACACTAAGCATGCAACAGCTGCACTGAGCATAATTACTACTGTGAGAGACTGACAAGTATAATCTACAGTGCTATGTATCTGTCAACCTGCCTAATGCGTTTTCATCAAGTCACCAAGGTAAAACTTTCACATGTCACTCTTGCTGAGCATCTCTCAGTCAGTTACATAAGAGACAGTAATCACTGGTACCTGATTAGGCCATTTCCTCTTTGTATAGATAAACAGTCATGGTTTCATTTATTAATTGCATCAGGGCATGATTCAGGGTCACATGCACGTCAGCCACTTTTGTGAACACATTGCATGCTCACAAATTAATAAGGATCATCATCTGTATCCGGAGTTTGCCGCATATGTTCAGTCACACCGCCCCTATCCACCTGTGAAGGTACCCACCAGCGCATATGGATGCTGTGCAAGTGAAGAGGGTCAAAGTTAAATGGTGCCCATAGGTATAACTAGAAGGTTGGAGAGTAATGGGTTAAACTGGTAAAACAAGCAACCACCACCATATTGTACTACTGGGCCGTGGTTGCCCATTCTTGTCCAAGATCTCAATTGGGGGCATCTTTATCAAATTTTTTTTTTTTACTAAACTAATGTGTTTTCATACCCTTTTCACATTATTTTAATATCACCTAAATGTATCAAAGGGCTTTTGAATTAATTTTTCTTAGAAAAACAAACCTCCTCCATACCCTTAAATGTACATTCTTTTAGTAAGCATATCACATTTCAAATACTTGTAATGGGAAAAGCAATCAAATTCAGATTTACTAAAAGTAAATTGTAAAGTAATACTGGAGGGAGCCTTGTGATAATAACAACATCTTCTTCATTATGCATGCTTCCCTCCGTTTCCCCTACTCCTGCTCTGCCCTTCCTGCATGCAAAGCAGAGCCTGGTGTAGGCTTCTCTTATCAGCCACTGTGTCTAAAGATTACTTTTATGTAGACAGAGAAAGGAGGCAGGGAGCTGGGCAGCAGCTCTGTCCTTGCATGCAAATTGAATACAGGCATGTGATTTTTTGAAATATCACAATGCGAATGGAGGTCAATTTATGACATCACATCTGCATCTCCAATGCACAATTTAATAAATATGCCCCTTAGTGCTTAGTTACAGTGCACCTTTAGGGTCCCTATGTGACAAACGCAGATCTAGATGTCCTTTACACAACATTCACTGTGTAAGTAGCGGAGTGACACACGTATAGCTGTTAGAATACAGTATAGCCAGTCTGGCATCCCTTCTCGTTAGTGTATATCAGCGGTTCCCAAATTTGGTCCTCAAGGACCCCCAACAGTTCATGTTTTCCAGGCCACCTAGTAGGTGCCACAGGTGTATTCATTTCTCACTGACACATTGTAAAAAGATCCACAGGTGGAGCTAATTATTTAACCTGTGATTCTGTGAGGAGACCTGGAAAACGTGAACTGTTTGGGGTCCTTAGGACCGAGTTTGAGAACCTGTGGTATAATGAAAATCATAACATCAGTGCCTGGTGGCTTTTTCTCTGGTTCCCTGATGGCTTTTCCTGTTGTTCCCAGTAACCATAGATTTCCCAATCCTCAGCAGCGCCAACGGAACCTCCGAGCCCAGAACATTCCTGTCCTAGGTTACTCACTGACACATTTTAAAAGATCCACAGGTGGAGCTGATTATTTCACTTGAGATTCTGTGAGGAAACCCGGAAAACGTGAACTGTTAGGGGTCCTTGAGGACCGAGTTTGGGAACCACTGGTGCATATGATATTATATTAGCTCTTAAACACTGCCCTGTGGGATTTATGTTATAATGTTTTTAATATGGAACTGAAGTCTAATGAGCTGTGGTCACCCAGCCCTGTCATCAGCCAAAATGTATGCCCAAACCGACTAGTGACCCATGAACTGTTATTGCTGACCGCTATCACTTCATACAGGAGGACTAGTGGGCATTAGCTGAACGTTTCTACCACTTCTCATGTATCTGACTTAAGAGACTTTTTAAATAAACTTAGAATGCAGAGAATGGATAATGATTTAGGTTCAGACTTTTACAACACTGGGCATTAATAAATACAGTTAATTTACTTTTTCAGTTGTAGAGTAAACTGTGACAAATGCAGTCGTGAATGACTGAGAAATGTCTAAATTGTCTTATCGCTCTCTTGGGTGCCTTTATCCCAAAGTTTGCCTTCAATTTCAAAGTTCAAAGAAATTCCAATAATGTGAACAAACACAATCATGTCAAATCCAACTCTAGCTATTTGTTTTGAATCTTATATTGTTGGCCTGTACAAAATGATGACTGAGCACAGGGCCGGTTCTAGACTAAGTGGAGCCCAGGGTGAGAATTTCCTTTGGACCCCTTTCCTGTCCACACACACACACCTACCTACACACACTGCCCCCACAGCCACATACACTGCCCTCATAGCCACACACACACACACACACACACACACACTGCCCCCATAGCTGCGCACACACAAACACACACACACTGCCCCCATAGCCACATGCACTGCCCCCATAGCCACATGCACTGCCCCCATAGCTGCACACACACACAGCTTACCTCCTCCAGTGCCCGAGATACCGCACTGCTCCTCCCCACTGCTAGCAGCAGGCGGTCTGTCCCGCTCTTCTCCACGCAACCTGCCAACGAGGAGTTCCCGCTGTAGTTGATTCTGGACTCACTCTCCAACCTGGGCATCCAGGGTGATCTGGAGAAATAGGACGGTGGCTCTGGAGGTGTTCAGCTTTAGTACATTTCCCCATTTTACCTTTGTAGTATTAGGAATTTTCTGGCTAACAGTCTCTAATTACCTTCCTCAATCGACCATATTGGGATGGCTTACATACTCAGGGTCTAATTCACGTTTTTGCGCAAATGCTTACGCAGTTGCGTTTTTCTAGGTTACGGAATTGCTAATCATCGCAAGGGAAGCTGCCGCCCAAGAAAGAAGATAGAATCCCACCGGAGCCTTTGCAATGTCCTCCACAATTGTGTACTCATACGCAGCACAGGTGCAATAACGAGGAACATCCACTTCTAAGGTTGACCTATGGCTACGCAGTCTGGTTGCGGCAGTAGTGACGCTGGCGCCATGTTTCTCTGCGTACATGATCACAGCAGAAGGCAGATACACACCTCACAAACAGCCATAACACACCTGTGTATTAGCTCAGCTGCCACTCCCCGTTACCTCCCCCAAATGGTCCCTTCCTGTCAGTCACTCTGCGTAGAAAATCTCACTGCGAGCACGATCGCAAAGGCACCTTGGCGCATGTGCAGTGCGATTGTGAGACATACACAATTGCTCCATTGTGAAAATGTCGCCATTGTGTACAAACATTGGAGAGGAGTTGGGGGATCCTTTGATCACCCGCTGCTCTGCAAAGCAAAACAGTGGGTGATCTCTGAATAGATGCGGTGCACACATGGAGGTGAGAAGGGGGCTGCACAGCTGCTTGCGGAGCGCTGGGCACACCCCCAAAATGCCGAAAAACATGTCCATGTTACGAGGCCACGCCAGTTGACAGAGGCCAGACCCCTCCCATCCTATACCATGCCCCCTTCCTGGGTCACTACATCGTGCAAGAGCCCGATTCTCCGTTCTGAACAGTTGGGAGGTATGGTTTAAAACTTGTAGAAACATTTCCATAAATAAACCTGGAAGAACAGTATTAGGTCATGGCTTGGCTACCGTCACTTTTTGTGTATTGCAGAGTACAGTAACTTGAAGAGTGCACATAGTTGGGATATCCCATTAGCGCCGGTAAAACGTTTTTTCTCGATTTTTTCCGATGGTTCCCCAATTTTTGTTTACAGGCTATCCAGATTGATCGCCTGTAAAAAAAAAGCCCTCTCTCCCGAAAACACACAGGTTCAGTGAAGCCTGTGTGTTTTCGGTAGACACAGCTCTGTTTTCGCATGAAAAACGGGGCTGTTTCTGAGGATATGGTTTCGACTGCCTGAGGCAGGCGAAACAAAATCCCAGATGACCGCAGACAACCTGCAGCATCCCATGCCTGCTGCAGCACCAGCAGGCTAGGACTGTAGGCATGGTGCCGCGGCCCGGAAGCTGCCACTCGGTGCGGTGAACCCTGGTGGGGAAGCCGGGGCAGTGCCGTGACCACATCCCCTCCTCTCCCCCGCCTCCGGCAGCGGTCACATGACGGGGAGCGTCCGTGTGACTGGGGGGAGCAAGAGGAGCAGCGCTGCACAGGTAACCCCCGATAAGCCACCGCTCATGCTGGCTTATCGGGGGTAATAAGATAGCCCCCGGCGGGACAATTAGCCCCGGTAAATTACCGGGGCTAATTGGATATCCCCCATAGACTGATTGCTACCTTCACCCACAGTTGTCATACGTTCCGTATCTCTTTTTGCCTGATTTTGGGCCTGATTCAGAGATGGAGGCAATGTCAGTGCTGTGCACAGTGGAATGATTGCTTGCTACTGCGCATGTGTATAAGTCGCACTGCGCATGCGCCGCAAGGGTCTTGCGATGGCGGTTGGAGCAAGGATTTATTTGCTAAATGAGTGGGTCCATCTGTGGTGGGAGGTAATGAGGGTGTGGGAACTCTTACTTCCGCTGCCCATGCTGTGTGATCACATGGATACCCCAGTGCCATCTGCGGTATACATTTTTGCACTCCACATTTGTTAACAGACTTCCATGGAAGGAAAGTAGCCCTAGTAGTTCCAGAACAGATACATTGATATGATTATGTGACCCCTGCAGTCACACTACATGGATGGCTGCTGTTATCTCAGCCAGATTGTGAGACATTGACAGTACTCCAGAAAAATTGGGTAAGTAAAATGTGCAATGTGGAGACCAATCTGGTGTGTAGGAGGTAGTATGTTGTTGTGCAGGAGCGAACATGTTGGAGAGCAAGAAAGGGGTACATGTTGCAGTGCAGGAGGGGGCATGTTAGTGTGCAGGAGGGGGCATGCTGGTGTTCACTATGTTCCTATGCAGGAGGAGGCATGTTGGTGTGCAGGAGTGGGGACATGTTAATGTGCAGGAGTGGGGACATGTTGGTGTGCAGGAGGGGGCATGCTGGTGTGAAGGAGTTGGGACATGTTAGCGTGCACTAGGGGGATACTGTATTTTTCTATGCAGGAGGAGGCATGTTGGTGTGCAGGAGTGTTGCCATGTTGGTGTGCAGGAGTGTTGCCATGTTGGTGTGCAGGAGTGGAGAATGCTGGTGTGCAGGAGTGGGGTAATGGTGGTGTGCACTAGGGAGATATGTTGCAGTGCAGGAGGGGGCATGTTGGTGTGCCGGAGTGGGGACGTGTTGGTGCGCACTAGGGAGATATGTTGCTGTGCAGGAGGGGGCATGTTGGTGTGCAGGAATGGGGACTTGTTGCTGTGCAGGAGTGGGGACATGTTGGTGTGTAGGAGTGGGGACATGTTGGTGTGCACTAGGGAGATATGTTGCCTGACATGCGGGGGGACGGCCAGCACAGAGCTAGTCCGCCCCGCATGGGAGTCCGGCCCCCTCGCAGAAGTGCAAAGGCATCGCACAGCGGCGATGCCTTTGCACCTCAGGAGTAACTCCCGGCCATCACAGCTTTAGCCTGCTGGCTGGGAGCTACTCCTCGCTCCATGGCCCGCAACGGCTGAGTATGACGCAGCTGCTGCGGCCCGCCCTCCGTTCGGTCCGGACACGCCTGCGTTGGCCGGACCGTGCCTACGAAACGGCGGCCAAACGCCGCCGTTTCGCCCCCTCCTGGCCATCGATCGCCTCTGCCTGTCAATCAGGCAGAGGCAATCGCTATCCTGCTACGGCCTTTGGCACTACGCATGCGCAGCAGGGACCCGTTCGCTCTGCTGCGTTAAAACGCAGCGAGCGAACGGGTCGGAATGACCCCATTAGTTGCTTTCTGTGTTTGGTTGTTTGTTGAATGTTTTGTGGATGCATTGAGCGACGATACAGAGAATCTGATGCTTAAGGGTGTGAGAAAAGACAAGTCCATTCATTAAAGATCAAAAAGCACAAATGTTATCACTGGAGATAAGGCTTTACACATCAAGAGGTTGTAATGGCAGGAGTAATATTCAGTGTGTCTTGCTTATTTAATAAGCATTGCAATAACAGAAGAAAGTCAATGGTAAGATTATTTTTTCTTAGAATAAATAATTTTTTCAAAGCCAACTGTTAAAAAAAAATTCTACATTTGTATGTAGTTTTACAATTTAATTATTATTATTATTATTATTATTATTATTATGTTTTTCTTGTCTGAGCTTTCAGTTCCATTGTGCAAGTGTGAGCTGGCTTGCTGAGTCATGCATGCATATATCTTCTCACGCAAAGTGCTGCTTTAACGCTTACCACGATGGGGGTCATTCCGAGTTGATCGCTCGCTGCCGATTTTCACAGCGCAGTGATCAGGTGAAAAAACAGCATTTATGCGCATGCGTATGGGCCGCAATGCGCACGCGCGATGTACAGGTACAAAGCTCTTTGTGGTTGTGCTCAGGATCTAGCGAAGTTTTCCTTCGCACTGACGGCCACAAGAAGATTGACATAAAGGGAGTGTTACTGGGTGTCAACTGACCATTTTCAGGGAGTGTTTGCAAAAACGCAGGCGTATCTGAAAAAACGCAGGCATGGCTGGGCGTTCGCTGGGCGGGTGTATGACGTTAAAATCCAGACAAGAATAGGCTGAAGTGATCGCAAGCGCAGAGTAGGTTCAGAGCTACTCTGAAACTGCACAAACTGTTTTTGCAGAGCTCGACTGCACAAGCGTTCGCACTTCTGCTAAGCTAAAATACACTCCCCAGTGGGCGGCGGCATAGCGTTTGCACGGCTGCTAAAAACTGCTAGCGAGCGATCAACTCGGAATGACCCCCTGTGTGCAGAATCTTAAGGCAGCTGATGGATTTGCTAGATTATTATTAGTATTATTATTATTATTATGTAGAGAGTATATCATTATTATTATTGCGTATTTAGTATTATTGAGTATATAGGTCCTAATTCAGGTTTGATTGCAAATCGTGATCCAACCGCAGTTTTTCCGATGGCCCCCACTGCGCAAGCACAGGTCCCGTCCTGTGCGTGCAGCTAATGCTAATGGTTACCATTAACTGCGAACGCCTCTGCCTGATTGACAAGCAGAGGCGTTCGCTGGGCGGGAGGGGGCAGGCGGTGGTCCATTAAGGGGGCAGCACAGGGTAAACGGGGGGGTGGTGGTGCGAACAGGGGGCGTGTCATCTGTGTTTTCGGATTGCTGCGGGTCATCACGCGCAGCTGATCAAAACTCCAAAATGGCAGCAGGTCTCCTGCCGTCGCAGCTGGGCTATGACGGCAGAAGGCATCCAAAATTTCAGCGATCGCAGTGGATGGGCAATGAGCTGCATGCTGGGTGGCCCCCAGCATGCGATTCAAAGGATTGCAAATTCTGTAAAAAAAATGTGAGAATTTGCAATCCTTTCTAAATAAGGGGGCTAATTCAGTAAGGATAACAAATTCTGGCTGGGGTCCGTCCATCTCTGGGCAAGGCTGCCCAGCAAGCTGACCAGCACCTCCCACCCTTGATGAAGCAGAAATTGCGAATGCCTCGCAATTTCTGCCTCATTGTAAAAATGATTGATGCCTCCTGCCGGCGCAGCTTAGCTGCAGCCGCAGGAGACCCTGCACCATCTTACCCTTCGTGGCAGCTGCGTGTGACATCACGCAGCCGCCGCAATCACGCCCCCAACATGCCCCTGTGCGCGCCGCACAGCCCACCATTCACTTCACTCTGCCCCCGCAACGCTCCGTCTCCTCCCTGGAAACGGAACATTGACCGCCACTCCCCCCGGCTCACGACCGCCTCTGCCTGATTGACATGCAGAGGAAATCGCATTTTCTGCAGCCCCCCGCAGCAGAAAGTGCGGGCGCAGGCGCAGTATGGGCGCTGCGCATGCATCCACGGAACGACCGCAAAAATTCCGGTTGGATCGCGATTTGTGATCCAACCTGAATTAGCCCCAAGGTCCGTAGTGCAGTACAGTTGTGTGTGTGCTCCTTTCAGTGCACAGTGCATAGCCATGTCCTCCGCATTTACATGGCTACTTTAAACTTTAACTAATGAATACAGCGCATTGGGAATTCCTTTTGCTTTTAACGCAGGAAATACAAAACCATCACTACAAGGATGCCATCAAGGAATTCTGTGTAAGTGAAATCTGTGTAGTAGCCTGATGCCTGTCAGCACTGATGGATCCAGCAGAACCTGGATTGGCTGAGATGTCACATGTACTGTAGTGTAAATCCACCGATCCAGCAGAACCTGGATTGGCTGAGATGTCACATGTACTGTAAATCCACTGTAACAGCATATGACAATAAGGCAGGCTTTGTAAATGAAATTAATACAGAAAATCTATAAATATAACAATGACAGTAGTTAAAAATCACAAACAAATGTAAAAGTATACAAAGTGCACAAACTGTTTTGTGGTTCATTTATGGAATAACTTCCTCAGGTTCTATTAATTGTGCCAAGTTGCCAAACTGAAAAATAGGAACAAGTTTATGTTTTTTTTTTTGTGCAATTTTGTCTGTATAATACTTTTATAACAAAACTATATTTGTTTCTCTTTAAAAAAAAATAAAAAAAATCAATCAATCAATAAATGAAATTATTTCAGCAACGCATATTTCAGGATTATTTCATTTTTATCTTTTAGTGTGGCCACAAATACAAATGATCCAGAATTGTGACAGGTATTAGAAAATAGGCCTCAGCATTTGAGGATTGGTCCTGATACCTTTAATAATTTGCATTTGTGGCCATGATACATTTCAGGATGATTCCAATTGTTTTGTGTTGCCAAAATAATTTCTCTTCCTCTCTGGGAACAGACGGCAGATATGCTAACTGTTGGCCGGAAGCGATACCATCTACTTCACAATGCCAGCCACTTACTACACCCCGGATGTCTGAAATTGTGGAGCCCAGTACTAAAAGTGTTTACTACAAGAAACCATCGACCACACTAATTAATTACAGTGAGACATGTAATTTAGTTTTATATGTCCTTTGTGCACCGTATTTCAGAATTGAACAGAAGGTCAGTTACAGAACTGTCTAATTTTATGTTCCTTTCCCAGGATGTTCTATGTAAACAAGATAGGATAAACAAGTCACCCATAAATATCACATGTAAAGTGTTCACATTCACTGGTACTTATGCTGTAGAAAAGAATAAATACTGCATGGATTTGATTAATGACAGTGAATCTGCTCTCTGCTGTACTGACTCTGAGCAACACTGAGGGTGGTCATGGACCATCAATGGTTAATAACAGAGCCAGAGTAAGACCCCCACAGGTCCCTAGGCAAGATATTTGTTCTAACTCTCATCCTGCAAAAGTAATAATTAGAGATGTGTTGCTCACTCTTGAGCCGCTCTTTTGAGCCGGCTCTACTAAGTGAGCCGGGTGAGCCGTGAGCCGTTTCAAGTGAGCGGCGGTTCTTCAGCGGCGGTTCACCTGTGTCAGCTCCCTCTGTCTGTGTGTAACTGTAATGAGATGATTTATGACTCATGAGAAGAACTGACTCGCTCCCGGCAAGAAGTGGAACAGAGCCGGCGCAGTGAGCTGCGGTTCTTCACTGAGTCAGTGTATGTGAAGAACCGCTCGTGAAGAACCGCTCACTGCGCCGGCTCTGTTCTAATTCCTGCCGGGAGCGAGTCACTTCTTCTCATGAGTCATGAATCATCTCATTACAGTTACACACAGACAGAGCAGACACAGGTGAATCGCCGCTCACGTGGAGTCTGTTATTTATTAAAGGTGTGTAATTCTAAGTATATGTATGTGTGCTTTCCTTTTTATTTAAGAGAGGATGTGTAAAGGGCGGGTCTTTATTTTCCTCCCCTAGAGAAGAGGGGCAGGGGATGGTACAGTGGGTGCTGCTGCACGAATACCAATATTAATGTAATTAGTGAGCCGTGAGCCATGAGCCGTTCAAAAGAACCGTCTCTTTTCGATGAGCTGAACCGTTCAGAGCCGCTCATGGAAAAGAGCCGAGTTGCCCATCTCTAGTAATAATACTATATACACGGTCGAGTATACAGAGTATCCGCCGTGTGCAGCACGGACAGCAGCTAGACAGGCTGAACAGTCATTTTAGACACACATCTGGTAGCACCCAGGTTCATTTCGACGGTGAGCTGCTCCACTGTAGTGTGTCTGTCGGCCCTCACGCACCTTCGTAGTCGACGTTCACCTCACACATCACTGGCACGTGGTGCTCCACAGTTTCCATTTCTTTTTTTTTGCAATGGTTCCATTTGTCCAGTCATGATACACCTTCACCACAGCAGCACGAGAACAGTTTAGGAACTGCGCTGCTTCAGAAATACTGCCATGCTTGGCCTGAAAGCCGGTAATCACTCCTTTTTGCAACTTAGGTAAATCTTTTACCCATGACAGCAATGAGTGATATGTGTGCATACGGCCTGTCACACACCTTAGAGACCCACTAAGCCAGCGCATGACACGTGACTTACTTCATGGGCTACGCGCTGCTAACCTCAAATGTAGGAGGTGGTCAGAATTAATAATGTGACTTGACTGTATATATATATATATATCCGGCACTCACTAACAAGAACTTTCACTTGCCCCGTTGTTCATCCCAAACATGGCACTCAGTGCTGCCGACCATTCACATTTATATCTACAGTATATACACACACACACACACACACACACACACATATATATATAAGTGATGAGCGGCTTTGGTTCCTCGGGATCCGAACCCCCCCGAACTTCACCCATTTTACACGGTTCCGAGGCAGCCTCGGATCTTCCCGCCTTGCTCGGTTAACCAGAATGCCCCCGAACGTCATCATCCCGCTGTCGGATTCTCGCGAGATTCGTATTCTATATAAGGAGCCGCGCGTCGCCGCCATTTTCACTCGTGCTTTGGAGATGATAGCGAGAGGACGTGGATGCGTTCTCTCAGTTTCTGTGTTCAGTGTGCTGCAAATATATGTGCTCAGTGTGCTGCAAATATCTGTGCTCAGTTTTCTGCAAATATCTGTGCTCAGTGTGCTGCAAATATCTGTGCTCAGTGTGCTTGCAAATATCTGTGCTCAGTGTGCTGAAAATATATACGTTCTCTGCCTGAAAAACGCTCCATATCTGTGCTGCATTGTAGTATATAGTAGGAGGACAGTGCAGAATTTTGCTGTGACCACCAGTATATATATATAGCAGTATGGTACAGTAGTCCATTGCTCTACCTCTGTGTCGTCAAGTATACTATGCATCCATACCTGTGCTGCATTTTAGTTGTACGCAGTATATAGTAGGAGGACAGTGCAGAATTTTGCTGTGACCACCAGTATATATATAGCAGTACGGTACAGTAGTCCATTGCTCTACATCTGTGTCGTCAAGTATACTATCCATATATGTGCTGCATTGTAGTTGTGTGCAGTATTATAGTAGGAGGACAGTGCAGAATTTTGCTGACCACCAATATATATATAGCAGTACGGTACAGTAGTCCATTGCTCTACCTCTGAGTCGTCAAGTATACTATCCATATCTGTGCTGCATTGTAGTTGTGCGCAGTATATAGTAGGAAGACAGTGCAGAATTTTGCTGACCACCAGTATATATATAGCAGTACGGCACAGTAGTCCACTGCTCTACCTCTGTGTCGTCAAGTATACTATCCATCCATACCTGTGCTGCATTTTAGTTGTGTGCAGTATATAGTAGGAGGAAAGTACAGAATTTTGCTGACCACCAGTATATATATAGCATTACGGTACAGTAGTCCACTGCTCTACCTCTGTGTCGTCAAGCATACTATCCATCCATACCTGTGCTGCATTTTAGTTGTGCGCAGTATATAGTAGGAGGACAGTGCAGACTTTTGCTGACCACCAGTATATATATAGCAGTACGGTACAGTAGTCCACTGCTCTACCTTTGTGTCGTCAAGTATACTATCCATCCATACCTGTGCTGCATTAAAGTTGTGCGCAGTATATAGTAGGAGGACAGTGCAGAATTTTGCTGACCACCAGTTTATATATAGCAGTACAGTACAGTAGTCCACTGCTCTACCTCTGTGTCGTCAAGTATACTATCCATCCATACCTGTGCTGCATTTTAGTTGTGATCAGTATATAGTAGGAGGACAGTGCAGAATTTTGCTGACCACCAGTATATATATATAGCAGTACGGTACAGTAGTCCACTGCTCTACCTCTGTGTCATCAAGTATACTACAAAAGTTCAGTAAAATGACCCAAAAATCAACATGAAAAGCGTCTGATGAGAAGCGTAAACTTGCCAATATGTAATTTACGACACGGAGCGGTTAGGAACGGCTGAGGCCCTGGCCTATGTTCATGGCTAGTAGTTCAGATTCACATGAGGATGGAAGCACTCATCCTCTCGCTAGAAAACTGTAGTGCCACTCCTAGATGGGCCAGGTGTTGTGTCGGCCACTTGGGTCGCTTAGCTTAGCCATCCAGCGACCTCGGTGCACCTCTTTTTTTCTTTGCATCATGTGCTGTTTGGGGACTATTTTTTAAATCAGCCATCCTGTCTGACACTGCAGTGCCACTCCTAGATGGGCCAGGTGTTTGTGTCGGCCACTTGGGTCGCTTAGCTTAGTCACACAGCTACCTCATTGCACCTCTTTTTTTCTTTGCGTCATGTGCTGTTTGGGGACTATTTTTTAAATCTGCCATCCTGTCTGACACTGCAGTGCCACTCCTAGATGGGCCAGGTGTTTGTGTCTGCCACTAGGGTCGCTTAGCTTAGCCATCCAGCGACCTCGGTGCAAATTTTAGGACTAAAAATAATATTGTGAGGTATGAGGTGTTCAGAATAGACTGGAAATGAGTGGAAATTATGGTTATTGAGGTTAATAATACTATGGGATCAAAAAGACCCCCAAATTCTATGATTTAAGCTGTTTTTGAGGGGGTTTTTGTAAAAAAACACCCAAATCCAAAACACACACGAATCCGCCAAAAAAATTTCAGGGAGGTTTTGGCAAAACGCGTCCGAATCCAAAACACGGCCGCGGAACCGAATCCAAAACACGGCCGCGAAACCGAATCCAAAACCAAAACACAAAACCCGAAAAATTTCCGGTGCACATCACTGTATATATATTCAACAGCAAGTCTGGTACTCCCAATAACATGCATACATAATGGAGCCTTCACAGCAAACACAATAGATGATCCAAAGGTGCCACACTCCGATTCATAGATGGCTAAACTAAGCAACACAGCACAGCCACATCACAGTTTATAGCACATCGATGAACCACAGCAGTGGCAGACAGGTGGATGGCAGTTTAATAAACTATACAAACCCATAGAAAGTAACTAAGAATGTTTTCAGTAATCAAGAATTAGCTCAGAGCCCCAAGCGCAGTATAGAGAAATGGAGGCGGAGAATATAGTGGAAGGCAGGTAAAAGATTGACAGATTGATTGGAAAGATTTTTTTTTTAAATAAAAAAATTGAGATGTGGCTTTTGCAGCAAATTAGGAAAGAAAAGGCCATAAAATACAAGAATGATTGATTGATTGATTGATTGATTGATTGATTGAGTAATTAAAATTAACATGTGTGAGGCACCACATAATTTCTGGTTGAGAATTAGTACAGATTTTACAGATTTAAGAGCGCAATAACTAAAGAAATAAAATGTTTCTAACTACAAAATAGACCATCACCAATGCCCCCAAACAGCCTATATACTTAAAAGAAAACTGGTGCAAGATGGATTATCCTTTGGACCTCCCACCCTCCCATATGTCTTATATTAATAAGGACATACAGTTTAACAAATAAAGCACTTCAGCAACTCCTTTTTGTGGCTGAAGTGCTTGGTTTGTTTGGGCCCAGACAAAACAATTGTTTGGAAGGATTAAATCTGATCACTAATAAGGAGGTTGATAATGAGGATGTTACCACTGGACATTGCATGAGATGGTCCAAACTGCTATTAGCTGATACTGGACTGCTTGCTGTTATTTTACAAATTATTATAATTTTGTAAAATAAATTTCATGAACTTGCTGCAAATTATGTAACATGGAGGACGTGGAAAGATGTAGAACTTCCCTACCTCTACTAACTTTGGCCTCACAAATGGAGCAGATGCCTTCAAAAAATGTTGTCAGGGTTTGGATGAAAATAATCCCAGACCCATGAAGTGGCTTTTTGGTCTTATGCCCAGGCATCACAATGATTTTTATCACGGGCAAGAACTGCTGCCACTGGTGCCTAACTTACACAATAAACATCCACATCATCATTAATATCCTCATTAGCTTCAGATAGTACACAAATATCCTCCTCATCCAGTGGCACTTCCACACTAGCATCCTCAATTAATATTATGTCATCATCACCATATCACCATTTATACTTACAGTATACTGCTCATCAGCACATTTGCAGAGGGTACAGAAATGTACAATTACAGTATCAGCAATGTCAGCAAAGTCAGACTCACACAGATTACCAGTCGGGTGGATGGAGTTATAGCTCCAGGCCTTCACATAAAGATAGGCCCACTGTTATGACAGCATGATGTTTGCTGGAAGCGCAGTTCGCCATAAATCATAAGTATTAAAATTACATTTATATTTTTCTGACAAATTATGCAATTTTTCTATATTTACATATTTAGGGAGATATTGAGGCTGATAAAGTAGGGTGTGTATACGCCCACATGGTACTGGCCACATCCACACAGCACTGATTACAGTTACTCCCCTTCTCACAATACACCTTTGAACATTTTCAGCCCCAGGCCCACTGGGCCCTTAAGCCAGTCCTGCTGTAAGGTACTTAGGGCGGGATGTACTAACCTCTCCCACAGCGTTAACTGCCTTTCTACATGCTCTCCTGACATCTCCTTGGTAACCTGGCTCTTTCCGATCCCGGTGCTGCTATTTGGCACATACGGGGTTAGCAAAGGAGCAATGACCAGCCTATGAAAGAGGTAGCTGTGACGGAGAGAACACGTGACGCTGAAACAACAGGAGCGAATAGAAACGCTGAGACGGCGAGGAGCCAGGTTACAGAGGAGATGTCAGGGGAGTGTGGAGAAAGGCAGTTAATGCCGCGGGAGATCTCTTTTTTATGTGTGTCCCCTGGGTATTTGTAAGATGGGAGAAGTGGGTGACAACAGACCCATCATTGTAGGTGCTTGCTAACACTTTATATACTCTAGCAGTGCATCAGGCAGTCAGCAGCCATTTTTTTATCGGAGCGCCTGCGTGTGAAAATGCTGCCGATATGCCCCTATTTTTCCAGCGCTGCCCCTGCAATGCCGTAACTCCGCCCCGGCAATGCCCAATGCTGTCAATCACATTGCAGCCACATGCATCGGTGATGCGACCACAATGTGAATGGTCGCGCATGCACGGTTTGATGCCATCAGAAAACTGCGCTGTGGGCTGCTTATGTGACCAAGTCTGAATGACCCCCAAGTACAGTACATTCACCATACTGTCACTTCTAAATTCCCGCATGGGCCACTGGCTCTGTGCAACTGTAGAACCACCTCCAATACATTTTAACACTGAGACATTTCGCCAAAAGTTTAGCAGCCGTGCCAATGCCCACACAATGTGTATGGTGGTGATTGCCAGGAACAGTGCAGCTTGTGATTAAGTCCTTCACAGAATCGCGCCTGGCTGGATCCACACAAGGTAAGCCATTCCTAATCTCTTTAAATCTGAAACATGTTTATTTCTGTAAAAAAAATGCATATTTAGAAATTGGTTGTGTAGCATCACGGTACAGCCCTGCAGCGAGGATTTTTCATAAGTGTGCTCTGTTAAACTCATTTGCAGAGCGAGCAGCTTAAAGGCAACGCTGGATAAAGCTGGGGCCATCAACTCAGGATTTCAGAATTTAAATCTTTCCCCACTTTAATCCTTTTTTCCTATACTGCAGTGCTAACAAATGTCACAAAAGTATACCAAGCATCCTTAAAGCTGGTAGACCTACGTTAATCCTCGTCCTGCAATGATGGCATATTACCTTACAATTAGCTGAACACTGCTTATCTAAACCTTCAAGCGTTCCCTGAAAACTCACCTCTTCAGCCATGCTTATCAAATTGCGGAACCGCCCACATAACCTTCATAAACTTTCCCTTCTAATTAGAGCCCCACTGTACAGTCCTCACATATTTTATCTTTCTTCACCTTCCCTTCCTCCTGACCCTGGTTCATCATTGCTGTGTGGTCATCTCATGCAGCCCACCAAGAACTTTTGCAATCTGGTGGACCATTATGCAATAGATAACGCCTATCTTTGTGTATCAATGCCTAATTCCCTAATTAGATTGTAAGTTTGTGAGCAGAGCCACCCTACCTCTATGACTGTCTGTTATTACCCAGTTTTGTTTTATTACTGTTGTTTACAATTGTAAAGCGTAATGGAATTTTGCTGTGCTATATAAGAAACTGTTATAAAACAATAAATAATAATAATAATAATAATTAAAAAAAAATATTAGGGTTAACTCAGCAAAAAACACTGCTGTATACAGCATCTGAGAGGAAACAAGGGGTTAACATTAACCCATCTTGATGTGCTGCATTTCAGATACCGCAAGAACCTTGGTCAGAGTACTTTTTACTCTTTTGCTCAGGTTCCTGTAGAGACGGGTACCTGGCACAGGTTCCTGGAGAGACGGGTACCTGGCTCAGGTTCCTGGAGAGACGGGTACCTGGCACAGGTTCCTGGAGAGACGAGTACCTGGCACAGGTTCCTGGAGAGACGGGTATCTGGCACAGGTTCCTGGAGAGACGAGTACCTGGCACAGGTTCCTGGAGAGACGCGTACCTGGCACAGGTTCCTGGAGAGACGGGTTCCTGGCACAGGTACCTGGAGAGACGGATACCTGGCACTGGTTCCTGGAGAGACAGGTACCTGCCTCAGGTTCCTGGAGAGACTGGTACCTGGCAAAGGTTCCTAGATAGACTGGTATCACCAGTGCCTGCTCTCCTGCAGAAACCCCTCTCATTTGTAACTGTTCATGTTATGTTTGATGTAAGATTAAACTGTGTCTCCATATTACACCAATTCTATAGGGGAGATGTATCAAGCATTGGAGAGAGATACAATGGAGAAGTTACCCAGCAACCAATAAGCTTATAACCATGATTTCATAGACTGCAAGAATAAATGACAGAAGTAGATTCGTTGGTCTGGTTTATCTCTTTCCTAGGTACAGTATACCATACCTGACACTCTTCTTTCCACTAGCATCAATTCACGAATGTCTGATTTTAGATTAGAAACCCAAGTGTGTTCCATGCATCCCCTGTAAAGCTGGGTACACACTGGGTGATATACTGAAGTAAGGCGGTCAGTGGCAGTGTACACCTGATATATCTGTGAACGACGTCTTTCACAGACATACTGTGAGTGTCGGCTGTGCAGCACTGCCAATAGCTGATATATCTGTAGACACATTGACGTTACAGCTGGCTGAGCAAATTCCGCCTAGCTGGATACCAGGACAACACATTGAGCAGCCGATTGATAAGTGTATATGCTTACCTAGATCGGACGCTCTGTTGGCATGACAGCCGATCAGTGTCGGAATGGGGTATAAAGGGCCCACCGAGGGAATGCAGAGATTGGGGGCCCATACTTAGGGGTGTGACCAGCCTACAAAGGAGGTGTGGCCATACTCCACAGAGCCCAATAGACTTGTGCAGTGTAATGCAACATATCTACCATGTATAATACAAGTGCACAGTCTGGAACCTAATCCCTAAAGGAAGGAGTGGGCACTCAGGCAGTGGGGCCTACCGGTGGTTTCCCCTGTACCCCTGTGGGCCAGTCCGACCCTGCAGCCGATCCATGGTCAAGTCAGATAGGTGTGTACCGGGTACCCAGCATAATGTGACACATGAGAGTAATGGGCCCTACAGACACGGCGATGTGCCGCCGAGCTGCCCGACCGCCGATACGGCAGACGGGCGACCCGGCGGCGGGGGGGCTGTGACGGGGGAGTGAAGTTTCTTCACTCCCCCCGTCACCCGGCTCCGTAGACGTATAGGCAAATATGGACGATCTCGTCTATATTGGCCTGCATGCACAGCCGACGGGGCACCAGCGATGAACGAGCGCAGGGCCGCGCATCGTTCATCGCTGGTGCCTCCACACTGACAGATATGAATGTTATCTCGTTCATTAATGAACGAGATCGTTCATATCGTGCAGTGTTATCGGCCAGTGTGTAGGGCGCATTAGTGTCACACAGTATCAGTTCACAGCACAAGGCAATACAAGGTAGATTACATGCAGACAATAATTTTATGATTTCTTTGTAGGAATTTCTTGAACTGTAAAGGTGTGTACACACGGTAAGATATTTTCTTCCGATTCTGACTATATAGTCAGAATCGGAAGAAAATATAGTGCAGATCGCAAGGTGACAGTCACCTTGCGATCCCGATCCGATGCCGATGCGCGGCCCCGCGCGGTCGGCATCGGAAGAAAAAATAGGCTGTGCAGGCAAGTCAATCCTGACTATCTCTATAGAAGAGATAGTCAGGATTGAAATCGCACATAGCCAGCATCGCAAGCACAGTTATTATGTGCTTGCGATACTGGCTAAGTGCCGACCCGGCCCCCTGTCGCACGGTGAGAATCGGATAAGTCCGAATCTCACCGTGTGTATGCACCTTAACTGCTTCAGTGAAGCTCTAACACTACATAACATTTTAATACAGAAACAATTCCATCTAAAGTAAATTATAATTGGGGCCCCGGAAAACCACTGTATGTTCTATACTGTATAAGTCTCGAGGGCACTGAACCTGCAGGTTTATCCCTTGGGAATGCTTATTAAGTCTGCGGGGACTAGAACAAATGAAAGTTTATAATATGAAGTACAGCTGATCCTGTTTGGACTGTTGCAATGTTTCCCTCACTGTGCGGAATAACTTTTCAGTGAAACAATCTTTCCTTGTCTAAGCAACATCTATACTTTTGGTGTCTTTGTAGCTGTCCGTCAAAACCCTGTATACTGTAGCTTCAGAGCGTAGGGTGTATGCTTATTACTGCCGGCTGAGAGTTTTACTCTTGGTGTTAAGTCGTTGTATTAATTAACTATGGGGGTCATTCCGAGTTGATCGCTCGCTACCAGTTTTTAGCAGCCCTGCAAACGCTATGCCGCCGCCCACTGGAAGTGTATTTTAGCTTAGCAGAAGTGCGAACAGTTGTATCGCAGAGCGCCTGCAAAATTTTTTGTGTGGTTTCAGAGTAGCTCAAAACCCGAATTTGACGTCACACACCCGCCCAGCTTTCGTCCAGCCCCGCCTGCGTTTTCCCTGGTAAGCCTGCGTTTTTCCGAACACTCCCTGAAAACAGTCAATTGCCACCCAGAATCGCCCACTTCATGTCAATCACTCTGCGGCAACCAGTGCGACTGAAATGCATCTCTTGACCCTGTGCAAAACTGCATCGTTCGTTGTGCCCGTACGTCGCGCGTGCGCATTGCGTCGCATACGCATGCACAGAACTGCCATTTTTTAGCCTGATCGCTGCGAACAAATGCAGCTAGCGATCAACTCGGAATGACCACCTATATTCCCCACTAAGTCTATGGGCCTAATTCAGATCTGATCGCAGCAGCAAATTTTTTAACTAATGGACAAAACCATGCTGCAAAGCAGGGGGGAAGGGGGAGGGGGGCATATGTAACATGTGCATAGAGAGTTAGATTTGGGTGTGGTGTGTCCAAACTGCAATATAAATTGCAGTGTAAAAATAAAGCAGTCACAGAAACAATATAACCCACCCAATTCTAACTATCTCTGCAAATATTATATCTGGTTTAATGTCGGGTTGTGCAGTGTCACTTACTACAGACCTCCACAGTGCGCTGATCAGCCGTCTGGTTGCACTGGCTGCTTCTGAGGATGTTTTTACTAGTGATGTGCACCGGAAATTTTTCGCGTTTTGTGTTTTGGTTTTGTGTTCGGTTCCGCGGCCGTGTTTTGGATTCGGACGCCTTTTGGCAAAACCTCACCGAAAATTTTTTGTCGGATTCGGGTGTGTTTTGGATTCGGGTGTTTTTTTCAAAAAAAACTAAAAAAAACAGCTTAAATCATAGAATTTGGGGGTAATTTTGATCCCATAGTATTATTAACCTCAATAACCATAATTTCCACTCATTTCCAGTCTATTCTGAACACCTCACACCTCACAATATTATTTTTAGTCCTAAAATTTGCACCGAGGTCGCTGGATGGCTAAGCTAAGCGACACAAGTGGCCGACACAAACACCTGGCCCATCTAGGAGTGGCACTGCAGTGTCAATCAAGACAGGATGGCACTTCCAAAAAATTGTCCCCAAACAGCACATGATGCAAAGAAAAAAAGAGGCGCACCAAGGTCGCTGTGTGACTAAGCTAAGCGACACAAGTGGCCGACACAAACACCTAGCCCATCTAGGAGTGGCACTGCAGTGTCAGGCAGGATGGCCCTTCCAAAAAATTGTCCCCAAACAGCACATGATGCAAAGAAAAATGAAAGAAAAAAGAGGTGCAAGATGGAATTGTCCTTGGGCCCTCCCACCCACCCTTATGTTGTATAAACAGGACATGCACACTTTAACGAACCCATCATTTCAGCGACAGGGTCTGCCACACGACTGTGACTGAAATGACTGGTTGGTTTGGGCCCCCACCAAAAAAGAAGCAATCAATCTCTCCTTGCACAAACTGGCTCTACAGAGGCAAGATCCACCTCATCATCATCCTCCGATTCCTCACCCCTTTCACTGTGTACATCCCCCTCCTCACAGATTATTAATTCGTCCCCACTGGAATCCACCATCTCAGGTCCCCGTGTACTTTCTGGAGGCAATTGCTGCTGGTGAATGTCTCCACGGAGGAATTGATTATAATTCATTTTGATGAACATCATCTTCTCCACATTTTACGCCGATTGCTGACAAGGTGAGCGGCTGCACTAAACACTCTTTCGGAGTACACACTGGAGGGAGGGCAACTTAGGTAGAATAAAGCCAGTTTGTGCAAGGGCCTCCAAATTGCCTCTTTTTCCTGCCAGTATACGTACGTGTCTGACGTGCCTACTTGGATGCGGTCACTCATATAATCCTCCACCATTCTTTCCATGGTGAGAGAATCATATGCAGTGACAGTAGACGACATGTCAGTAATCGTTGGCAGGTCCTTCAGTCCGGACCAGATGTCAGCACTCGCTCCAAACTGCCCTGCATCACCACCAGCGGGTGGGCTAGGAATTCTTAGCCTTTTCCTCGCACCCCCAGTTGCGGGAGAATGTGAAGGAGGAGATGTTGACGGGTCACGTTGCGTTTGTCTTGACAATTTTCTCACCAGCAGGTCTTTGAACCTCTGCAGACTTGTGTCTGCCGGAAAGAGAGATACAACGTAGGTTTTAAATCTAGGATCGAGCACGGTGGCCAAAATGTAGTGCTCTGATTTCAACAGATTGACCACCCGTGAATCCTGGTTAAGCGAATTAAGGGCTCCATCCACAAGTCCCACATGCCTAGCGGAATCGCTCTGTTTTAGCTCCTCCTTCAATGTATCCAGCTTCTTCTGCAAAAGCCTGATGAGGGGACTGACCTGACTCAGGCTGGCAGTGTCTGAACTGACTTCACGTGTGGCAAGTTCAAAGGGTTGCAGAACCTTGCACAACGTTGAAATCATTCTCCACTGCGCTTGAGTCAGGTGCATTCCCCCTCCTTTGCCTATATCGTGGGCAGATGTATAGGCTTGAATGGCCTTTTGCTGCTCCTCCATCTTCTGAAGCATATAGAGGGTTGAATTCCACCTCGTTACCACCTCTTGCTTCAGATGATGGCAGGGCAGGTTCAGGAATGTTTGGTGGTGCTCCAGTCTTCTGTACGCGGTGCCTGAATGCCGAAAGTGGCCCGCAATTCTTCGGTCCACCGACAGCATCTCTTGCACGCCCCTGTCGTTTTTTAAATAATTCTGCACCACCAAATTCAATGTATGTGCAAAACATGGGACGTGCTGGAATTTGCCCAGATGTAATGCACGCACAATATTGCTGGCGTTGTCCGACGTCACAAATCCCCAGGAGAGTCCAATTGGGGTAAGCCATTCTGCGATGATCTTTCTCAGTTGCCGTAAGAGGTTGTCAGCTGTGTGCCTATTCTAGAAAGCGGTGATACAAAGCGTAGCCTGCCTAGGAACGAGTTGGCGTTTGTGAGATGCTGCTACTGGTGCCGCCGCTGCTGTTCTTGCTGCGGGATGCAATACATCTACCCAGTGGGCTGTCACAGTCATATAGTCCTGAGTCTGCCCTGCTCCACTTGTCCACATGTCCGTGGTTAAGTGGACATTGGGTACAACTGCATTTTTTAGGACACTGGTGAGTCTTTTTCTGAGGTCTGTGTACATTTTTGGTATCGCCTGCCTAGAGAAATGGAACCTAGATGGTATTTGGTACCGGGGACACAGTACCTCAATCAAGTCTATAGTTGCCTCTGAATTAAGGATGGATACCGGAACCACGTTTCTCACCGCCCAGGTTGCCAAGGCCTGAGTTATCTGCTTTGCAGCAGGATGACTGCTGTGATATTTCATCTTCCTCGCAAAGGACTGTTGGACAGTCAATTGGTTACTGGAAGTAGTACAAGTGGTCTTCCGACTTCCCCTCTTGGATGACGATCGACTCCCAGCAGCAACAACAGCAGCGCCAGCAGCAGTAGGCGTTACACTCAAGGATGCATCGGAGGAATCCCAGGCAGGAGAGGACTCGTCAGACTTGACAGTGACATGGCCTGCAGGACTATTGGCTTTCCTGGGTAAGGAGGAAATTGACACTGAGGGAGTTGGTGGTGTGGTTTGCAGGAGCTTGGTTACAAGAGGAAGGGATTTAGTGGTCAGTGGACTGCTTCCGCTGTCACCCAAAGTTTTTGAACTTGTCACTGACTTATGATGAATGCGCTGCAGGTGACGTTTAAGGGAGGATGTTCCGAGGTGGTTAACGTCCTTACCCCTACTTATTACAGCTTGACAAAGGCAACACACGGCTTGACACCTGTTGTCTGCATTTGTGTTGAAATAATTCCACACCGAAGAGCTGATTTTTTTTGTATTTTGACCAGGCATGTCAATGGCCATATTCCTCCCACGGACAACAGGTGTCTCCCCGGGTGCCTGACTTAAACAAACCACCTCACCATCAGAATCCTCCTTGTCAATTTCCTCCCCAGCGCCAGCAACACCCATATCCTCATCCTGGTGTTCTTCAACAGTGACATCTTCAATTTGACTATCAGGAACTGGACTGCGGGTGCTCCTTCCAGCACTTGCAGGGGGCGTGCAAATGGTGGAAGGCGCAAGCTCTTCCCGTCCAGTGTTGGGAAGGTCAGGCATCGCAACCGACACAATTAGACTCTCCTTGGGGATTTGTGATTTTGAAGAACGCACAGTTCTTTGCTGTGCTTTTGCCAGCTTAAGTCTTTTCTTTTTTCTAGCGAGAGGATGAGTGCTTCCATCCTCATGTGAAGCTGAACCACTAGCCATGAACATAGGCCAGGGCCTCAGCCGTTCCTTGCCTCTCCGTGTCGTAAATGGCATATTGGCAAGTTTACGCTTCTCCTCAGACGCTTTTAATTTTGATTTTTGGGTAATTTTACTGAACTTTTGTGTTTTGGATTTTACATGCTCTCTACTATGACATTGGGCCTCGGCCTTGGCAGACGACGTTGATGGCATTTCATCGTCTCGGCCATGACTAGTGGCAGCAGCTTCAACACGAGGTGGAAGTGGATCTTGATCTTTCCCTTTAACCTCCACATTTTTGTTCTCCATTTTTTAATGTGTGGAATTATATGCCAGTATCAATAGCAATGGCCTACTACTATATTTACTGCGCAAAACTAAAATGCACCACAGGTATAGAATGTAGATGGATAGTATACTTAATAGATGACGAGTGACGACACAGAGGTAGGTAGAGCAGTGGCCTACCGTACTGCTATAAGTATATATATAATAAACTGGTGGACACTGTCAGCAAACTGCAAAACTGTCTAAAATGCACCACAGGTATAGAATGTAGATGGATAGTATACTTAATGGATGACGAGTGACGACACAGAGGTAGGTACAGCAGTGGCCTACCGTACTGCTATAAGTATATATATAGTATACTGGTGGACACTGTCAGCAAACTGCAAAACTGTCTAAAATGCACCACAGGTATAGAATGTAGATGGATAGTATACTTAATGGATGACGAGTGACGACACAGAGGTAGGTACAGCAGTGGCCTACCGTACTGCTATAAGTATATATATAGTATACTGGTGGACACTGTCATCAAACTGCAAAACTGTCTAAAATGCACCACGGGTATAGAATGTAGATGGATAGTATACTTAATGGATGACGAGTGACGATACAGAGGTAGGTACAGCAGTGGCCTACCGTACTGCTATAAGTATATATATAATAAACTGGTGGACACTGTCAGCAAACTGCAAAACTGTCTAAAATGCACCACAGGTATAGAATGTAGATGGATAGTATACTTAATGGATGACGAGTGACGACACAGAGGTAGGTACAGCAGTGGCCTACCGTACTGCTATAAGTATATATATAGTATACTGGTGGACACTGTCAGCAAACTGCAAAACTGTCTAAAATGCACCACAGGTATAGAATGTAGATGGATAGTATACTTAATGGATGACGAGTGACGACACAGAGGTAGGTACAGCAGTGACCTACCGTACTGCTATAAGTATATATATAGTATACTGGTGGACACTGTCAGCAAACTGCAAAACTGTCTAAAATGCACCACAGGTATAGAATGTAGATGGATAGTATACTTAATGGATGACGAGTGACGACACAGAGGTAGGTACAGCAGTGGCCTACCGTACTGCTATATATAGTATACTGGTGGACACTGTCAGCAAACTGCAAAACTAAAATGCACCACAGGTATAGAATGTAGATGGATAGTATACTTAATGGATGACGAGTGACGACACAGAGGTAGGTACAGCAGTGGCCTACCGTACTGCTATATATAGTATACTGCTGGACTCTGTCAGCAAACTGCAAAACTAAAATGCACCACAGGTATAGATCGTAGATGGATAGTATACTTAATGGATGACGACACAGAGGTAGGTACAGCAGTGCACTCTGCACTGTACTCCTCCTATATAATATTAATTATACTGGTGGTCCCCAGTCCCCACAATAAAGCAGCACACTGAGCACAGATATGGAGTGTTTTTCAGGCAGACAACGTATACTGGTGGTCACTGTCAGCAAAACTCTGCACTGTACTCCTGCTATAGCTGCTCCCAAGTCCCCACAATTAAGCAGTGTGAGCACTCAGCACAGATATATTATGCAGCACACTGAGCACAGATATGGTATGGAGCATTTTTTTTAGGCAGAGAACGGATAAAAACTGGTGGTCACTTATCAGCAAAACTCTGCGCTGTACTCCTAACAGCTGCTCCCCAATCCTCCCCACAATTAAGCAATAAACAACCAATGAATCAAGTTCTGTCTTCTACAATAAACGGAGAGGACGCGAGCCACGTCCTCTCCCTATCATCTCCAATGCACGAGTGCAAATGGCGGCGACGCGCGGCTGCTTATATAGAATCCGAATCTCGCGAGAATCCGACAGCGGGATGATGACGTTCGGGCGCGCTCGGGTTAGCCGAGCAAGGCGGGAAGGTTCTAACCTGCCTCGGACCCGTGTAAACAAGGTGAAGTTCGGGGGGGTTCGGTTTCCAAGAAACCGAACCCGCTCATCACTAGTTTTTACTCCACTTCCCTCTATACTGCTCAGTGCTGCCTGTTACCAGAGGAGTAAAGATCCACTCTTTAGAGGGGCATGGAGTTGCATCACTGCACATCGCCCCATCAGCCACCTCCAGAACATGAGCTTCCGGGCTGCTGAGGGACACTGGCACTGCTTGCACTGCTTCCGGTCACCGGGAACAGCCACACTGCACAGGTTAGATGAGCAGAACTCCTGCACACTGCCAGCCACCATATCCCCTCCAAGATGGCTGCACAACGACCACCAAATGTCACACCAGCCAGCATGAGCCAGCCCATACTTACCTACTCTCCCGGAAGCTGCGGGAGGCTCCCGTTTTTTGGGGTAGCCCCCCGCACGCCCGGAAGAGTGGGCAGGTCTCCGCATCCTGCTCGCACCCTAGTGATGCGAGCAGGATAGAGAGATAACCTCCCGCATTCGCGGGTCCGTCGGGTAGAGAAGGGGTTAAAATGACCCAAATTGCGTCATTTTAGCCCCGCCCCCTCCCCGCGGACCCGCGAATCGCGGCATTTCCCGATGTGGGGCGGGGCTTAGTGATGTCACAGTCCGGCCCCACCCCCCGAAGACACATGCAGCGTCTTCTCTCCGGGCTTCTCCCGGAGAGGAGACTTACAATGTAGGTAAGTATGAGCTCTCCCTAAAGCTGTGTAGCCAGCACGTGGTTGAGAGTTCCCATTCACCATGTGCTAGCTCTCTGGTTCTAGTCCTACTGTCACCAAGGACGCTCTGGCTCCATTACATGTATATAAAGGCAGTATTTACAAATAAACAGTAAATGTTCTCACTGGGAGGGGGGCATCACAATAAGACTCAAGATCCATATTTTGGCAGTCTGGGAAAGACTGAATTCATCATTCCACGTCACCATTTACTGATACTGGATAAATGAAGTTCTCAGTTTCCAACCCAATTAGGAGCCAGCGTCCCACATACAGGAGGGGGAGAAACCACCATGGGGTGTGAGAAAGAGGAGGGGGGATATTTTCTGCCCCAGATAATTGGTTTTTGTAGGTTAGTTCTTTCATTTACAATTCCATTTCCCATGGATTATTTGGGGCATCATTGTAGTCAGATTACCTATTAGCAACATCTAGTGTAATTGTTCTGGTTAAAGCAGATCCAAGTATGTGATCTGAGCCCTGGTGAAACTGGTGATTCTGTGGCCTGCTGCCTGTCTGAGATGTGTTGCAGAAGAGGAAAGTCAGACCCCAGGTCTCACAGCTAGCAAAGACTTTCAAACCAGTAAACTACAGGGACCAAGATCCAACCCCAGGAAGAGAACATAAGGACCTGCGATACTACAGTCAGGATTATTGCTTATCATTCTCACTAGGCGCTATGTATGATCACAATCAAATCCTCATTCTTTCACCTGAGGAACATAGCTAGAATCAAGCACTTAATTCCCTCAGATGATCTGCCACAAGTCATACATGCATTTGTATCATCTCGATTAGACTACTGTAATGCCCTCTACCTTGGTCTCCCAGAAAAAGAATTGCACCGCTTACAACTGGTGCAAAACACAGCTGCCAGGCTATTAACCAACCAGCCCCGTTCTAGCCACATAACACCCATCCTCTACTCCCTTCACTGGCTGCCTGTAAGATGGCGAATCATCTTCAAATTGGCTTACTGAGCTTTAAAGCACTACATGACCAGGGCCCAAGGTACCTGAAACAGCTTCTGACCCCATACTGCCCCACTCGATTACTGCGATCTGTAGATGAAGGACTTTTAGCAGTACCTAGAATCTACCGTAATTCATCTGGGGGTCGAGCATTTAGTCATGCGGCTCCGACTCTATGGAACTCACTTCCCCGCACAGTGCGAGAGGCCCCAACTATAGAATCCTTCAAAAGTAGACTCAAGACTTTCCTGTTTACTCAAGCATTTCCATAATGTCCCTTTAGTATCTCCATGCTTCTGTATGTTATGAAAAGCTGTTCTGTACTTCATTATTTTCTGTACTATATTATGCTATGTATCTGTTAGGGCACCTTGAGTCCTATTGGAGAAAGAGCGCTATGTAAATAAAATTATTATTATTATTATTATTATTATGATACATGTGTCACACCGTAAAATTTAAAACCTCAGAAAACTGTCTATTTCGGGGACAGCTGTTCCACAGAATGTTGACAAGCAGAAGGGAGACAGCGGTATTTTGAATGTGACATGCTGGCACTGCACTTTAAAGTATTGTGATCATCTCGACATACCCTGTCTCCCTTCTGCTTATTGATATACTATTTGCTGATCAGCCATACCTGAAACGGACAGTTTTTGTTGGTGGTACCACATGTTACAGTATGATATATCTCACAGTAGGCCATACAAATAAATTCAGAAAAAGAAAATGACTCATCTAATGGTCTTAGTGGCTAGTCAGAGCTTAATCTCTATCCACGTGCTCTGCACCAAGCTTCCACTGTGACAGGTGTGAGGGAAATGGCTAGCAAGCATAGGTGGGGGTGACACATGCTGCAATCAGGGGGATGGGTGTCACAGTGGAGAGAGATGCATTACTTACTTATCAAGAAGAAACCCAGGATTCTAGTTTTCTGAGGAGCACTATCAGTAATAGAGATACATACTGTGAGGATGAAGCAGCGAATCCCTCTTATCTCCTGCCTTCCCTCCATACTCTGTTCCCGCTCTGATTACTCTGTGGAGTGATGGCAGATAACTGTCAGCTCAGCAGTCAATCAGAAATGACTTACAGTGTGTACTGTGATTGGGTTCCCCGCTATAGTGAGCTGACTGACACACACAGAGTTAATGCATCGCTTCACTCCAGGGCAGGGAGACAGCCATAGGAACTGCACTATGGGATGGGATACAGAGACACATTCAGCCAGGAGTGCTCACTGTCAGAGGCATTGCTATGTTCTTATACAGGTTGAGTCTCCCTTATCCAAAATGCTTGGGACCAGAGGTATTTTGGATATGGGATTTTTCCGTATTTTGGAATAATAGCATACCATAATGAGATATCATGGTGATGGGACCTAAATCTAAGCACAGAATGCATTTATGTTTCATATACACCATATACACACAGCCTGAAGGTAATTTTAGCCAATATTTTTTATAACTTTGTGCATTAAACAAAGTGTGTGTACATTCACACAATTCATTTATGTTTCATATACACCTTATACACACAGCCTGAAGGACATTTAATACAATATTTTTAATAACTTTGTGTATTAAACAAAGTTTGTGTACATTGAGCCATCAAAAAACAAAGATTTCACTATCTCACTCTCACTCAAAAAAGTCCGTATTTCGGAATATTCCGTATTTCGGAATATTTGGATATGGGATACTCAACCTGTAATACCAGGGACCTGCTACCAGTTCCCTCCATACACACATGTATGGAAATACTCAGCCAGGGCCATAAGGAGAGTGGTGCCGCCTGCGCTACTGCCCACAACGTGGTGCCCCGGGGGCAGCACTGCCATTGACTGTCATGTCCACCGACCGCCATAATCTATATTAATAAGCGCCCGCTGCAATGCATGTTAGGCTAGCGGTGCACATGGCTCCTTTTCTCCAATTCCCGCACTGTGTGGTGAGAGATGCAAGGAGCTATGGAACCGTGCATTAACCTGGCCGTGCCACCCTACATACTGGAAAACTCACACCCAGGCCAGCAACCTGTGGGACAGACCAGCTGTCCCCAGTAGTAACCATAGGCAACCACACAATGATAAAACACAAAGAAGAGGAGCATTTGAAGTACTGTACATTGAGGGGCATAAAAATATAGAGTGATGGACATAGACAGCAAAACATAAGGTGGATGATGGGTAAGGGCATCAAAATCTAAGATGGATGATGGGTAAGGGAGGTTAGGTATGGGATCCCGGCACTGAGAATGCTGGCGGTCAGAAGACCAATGCCGATATCCCGACAGCTATGATCCTGACAGTTGTAGGGAAAGCATTCTAACCTCTTCCTTCCCCCTAAACATCCCTTCCCGCAGCCTAACCTTAACCTCCCCTATCCCTGCCTAACCCTAACTTCCCCTCCTGCAGCCTAACATTTCCCCAACCTAAGCCCATTGGCGTATCTATAATAGGTGCAGTGTGTGCGAGGCACACGGGCCCCCAGGGTCCAGGGGGGCCCACTCCGCACACACTGCACCCATTTGTTTAATAATTACCTCTCTGGAGTCCCCCGTTGGAGCCATCCCTTCTCAGCAGCGTAATAGAGTTTGAACACTAGGGGGAACAAACTCTATTGTGCTTGCTGAAAACTCCGGAAAGATGGCACGGCGGCCATTTTTCCGTAGTTTCACGCATTAGCAAAATCTTTGGGAAAATGGCCGCCGCGCCGTGTTCCCGGAGGTTAGCGCATGCGCAATAGAGTCTGTTCTCAGACTCTATTGCGCTGCGGAGAGGGATGGCACCGCCGGGGGACCCAGGAGAGGTAAGTATTAAATCCTGTGCATCAGTCAGAGAGGAGGGGGCCCCTGAAGCAGAAGGCTGCACACGGGCCTCCTCCTCTCTTAAAACGCCCCTGCCTAACCCTAACCTAATACTTTGGGATGTCGGCTGTTGGGATATTTCCGGGGCCAGGATTCTGACAGATGTCGGGATTCTGGCTCTGGTGTTTTCCGTCCGCCGGCATCCTGTGCACCGAGATGCCAACTACATCCCCATAAGGGTCATGGCATACAAATATATAAGGAAGATGATGATAATGGAGTGACAGGCATACAAATAGGAGTGGGATTTTGGGCAAACAATATATAAGGGGGTGATCGGCAAATATCAGATTGTAGTTATCATTACAGATAGCTACTTCCTGATTGGTTGCTGTGGGCAACAGCTCTACTTGCCCTCTTTATAAGGTTGGATAAATTACCCCCAGCTAATACAAACAGGACAGGAGAGTGACACCACTGGGGTCCCGGCAGAAGCTGGTACAGACCTGCATTTTTATAAGCAGTGCTCTAATCAGGGCCATTTTATGAGAGGAGGGGACCCGTGTGATGCCTCCGTTGCAGGCCACCTCCTCTTCGGCAGCTAGTAGACTCTGACATAATGCCAGAGTCTACTGCGCCTGAGCCGGTCTCCGGGATCATGGCAGCTGCGCCTTGTTCCCGGAGACATTTCCAGTGCGCATGCACAAATCACTCGGAAATGACAGCGGCGGCCCTTTTCACAGTGATTTCTGCCTGCACTGCAGGACAACCACCGCGGGACTTGTGAAGGGTAAGTATACTATATGGGTGCAGTGTGTGTGGGGTGGGCCCCCTCGGACACTGCACCCATTATAGAAACGCCTATGGTTCTAATGCACACATTGGGGGTCATTCTGAGTCATTCGCTAGCTGCATTCGTTCGCTGCGTAGCGATGAGGCAAAAAAACCACTTCTGTGCATGCGTATGTGGCACAATGCGCACACGTGGCATATTATTACAATGAATGTTGTAGTTTAACACAGGGTCTAGCAATGCTTTTCAGTCGCACAGGCAGCTGCAGAGTGATTGACAGGAAGAGGGCGTTTCTGGGTGTCAACTAACCGTTTTCAGGGAGTGTTTGGAAAAACGCAGGTGTGCCAGGAAAAACGCAGGCGTGGATGGGTGAACGCAGGGCGTGTTTGTGACGTCAAATCTGGAACTGAATGGCCTGAAGTGATCGCAAGCGCAGAGTAGGTTTGAAGCTACTCTGAAACTGCACAAAATTATTTTGTAGCCGCTCTGCGATCCCTTCGTTCGCACTTTTGCTAAGCTAGAATACACTCCCAGTGGGCGGCGGCTTAGCGTTTGCACGGCTGCTAAAAACTGCTAGCGAGCGATCGACTTGGAATGACCACCATTGTTCTTCAAATAAAGTTTACTTACTGCAGAGAGTTGAAGTGATGTTTTTGTTTTGTTTTTTATAATGAAGGTCGACTTTAATGCCTGAAGATAGCCTGAGTATGAGGGGAGTAGATTTATTGCAGTGCTATGTACTTCCCATATCTTTTGTTATGTAAATGACTGAGGACAGCCTTTGAGTGAAATGGATTTATTACAGTGTTATGTGCTTTCATAGCTTTCTTTTCTTTTTTTTCCCATTTACTTTCTGTAAGCTGCTTTTTATTGTATATTGTTGTCTAAATTATCAGTGCACGAAAGAATGATACTGGATATAAATGTTTTGCGCCTATCATCACTGAAATAATGAACTAGTCCAGCGTTTTGCGGTTACATTATTTAACATCAGACTTGCGCACATGAAACCCAGGAGTAGACTGTAGGCTTTTATGTTAACAGCACCAAAATATAACTTTCATTATGTTGCACTAAATAAAATTTGCATGCGATTTCTTTTCTATCTCTAGAGACATCTGTACCTCATATTCTGAGCCTGCACTAGTCCAATCCTTAACCACTTAACTGGCATGGTCAGATCACATGCAACTGCGCCGTCCCACTGTGTCCCCCTGTTTTTGACGCGGAGATCTGTTCTGCGGACGTGCATAATATAATAATTAAATATTTAAAAAAATACTTTTTAAAAAACAATGGGTGGGATGTACTAAACAGAAAATGCGGTAAACTCCCATTTACCGCATTTTCCTAAAGTACTAACCTCCGGCCGGCAGATCAGCGCCGCGGCTGGGTTCGCCAGCTTTCACTGGCGGTACCCCGTAGAAGCCTATGGGCTTCTCTCTGCAGCGCTGTGTAAGGGATCCGGTCAGATCCCTCCCAGCATGCCCCGCAGCCGCCCCCATCACCCTGTGCATCCGCTGACTGACTCCCGGGGCCGAATCCCGGAAGTCAGGCAGCCGCTGGGGATCGTGGAGGATGAGCTGTCCTCTGCAATGCTAATCGCATATGTTAAGTATATATGTGATTAGCATCGTGGCGCTGGGCGGTGATGTCTGTTAGTACATTCCGCCCAATGTTATTAATGGTTTTAAAGGGAAAATCGTCAGTTAAGTGGTGAAGAAACCATCACAGCCAACACGCTCATGTCCCCGAGTTGGTCAAGTGAGGTCTGCTAAAAGAGAAGGAACGCCAATGTCACATTGGTAAAATAATAGAATGGACAGGTCACAAGCCAGGGTCACACTGCAACTGGGGTGTGCGAGCCGTGCAGTCGCCCTGGTCAGAGGGCCTTAGGGGCGGCACAGGTGCTGCCCCAAGGCCCCTGCATTTGGCTAGCATGGTGCCAGAATCACTAATACAGTCCTGTCTGCCGGCTCATACAATTTTATTTACCATAGAAACCACCCTAAAATATTGCATGTGTCTGGTTTTACTTAAGTTTCCTCCATTATTTTAAACCACTGTGTTTTACTAATTGTTAGTACAATCAGTCGGAGTCCCTTCTGAATGAGGGCACTAACTGTTTAATTATTACTAAGTCTTCTCTATTACACCATCTGCTTGAGAGACCTTTCGCACGTTCTGTGATGGGCGGACGCTCCACACGAGCAGTTAAGGTTGGTTTGTTCAGCCGTCTGCCCAGCAGAGACAAGTGTTTATGAGCAGGTTAGATTATCAATAGGGATTAGTGGGGGGAAAGCTTAAACGGTATTTACAGTTAATATAACTGAGCACTGAGACTGGATTTATTGCAAATTAAAACAAATAGATGGAGCTTAGCGCTCAGCTTGGCGGCTGTGCAGACCTTTCTCTAGATATGTAGAACACGCGCTCATAGGCATCAGACAGTCAGGCTATAAGGAGCTGCGCAGACTGAGGCTTATCCACCTATCTTTTTTCAAGCTCTTATTTCAGTTTTTCTGCCAACTACATTATAAATGTAAATGTAGGTTATGGCTGCCTACATCTCGATAAAGAAGGGAAATGAGGGCCGGATTAAGCCTTTGGGGCCGCAGAGAATTTAAGACAGTAGACCCTTTCTCCACTCCTTCATCCCTCCCTCTCTTGTCAGTACCGTCCCATGGACGGATCCAGGGGGGGGAGTCTCAGTGCAATCACTCCCTCATTAACATTTCTTACCTGTCCACTACTGCCGACCATTATACAATAACCCAGCAGCAAAAGGACATCATGCAGATCATGCAGGGAGAGAGAACACCGCTGCTGCTCCTTCCCAGTCCAGCAGTATGTGCTGGGTTGCTGAGGGTCCAGGGAGGCTGATGCTTATCTTCCTGTATGGCGACCATCACTAGTGGGGAGGTAGGACATATCGGCAGTGTGCTCTGGCCAGAATGGTGGTGTGGGGGGGGGGAGCTGAGAGGGGGGCCGGGGGGACTCACCTCCTATGCTCTCCCCCTTTATCCAGCTCTAAAGAAGCTGGCCCCTAGTATAGGAGTGGTGTAAAGGCAGACCTGCAGAAATGCATACATATGCCTAATAGGCTTAACTTTCTACAAGGGCGGTGAAAATACATAATGATGATGACCAGAAGAAAACCAGGAGCATATGCTCCAGATGTGAAGACAGATCATAGTTGCCAACTTTCGGTCGGCTCAGACGGAGAGGGGGGTGCAGGGGTATGACGCATCAAAGGGAGCGGGGGTGGAGGTGAATCGATATAAAAGAGGTGGTACGGGGTGGCGGAATTGCAGTGATCGTGTCATTGTAGCCAAAGCCCCTCCCTTCCCCCATACTTTACAGTGCAGAGAATTCCGGCATTATACAGCAGGGGGCGTGGCTATGATGATGCAATTAAGCGAGAATCGCAGCATCGGCTGGGCTGGAAATCAGGATACTTGCCTGTACTTCCAGGGGGTCCGGAGGGCCACACAATTTTCGGTAGCCTCCCGGCCATTCTGAGAAAGTAGGCAAGTATAAGACACATTGAGATGGGTACAGGTCTGCATATGTGCAAAAATATTCTATTTTTTCCTTAAATCCATTTTGATAACAACTCCCGATCAGCCCTACAGTATGTCTTGAGATGGTGTGTTGCACATCCAAGCAGGTAGAATACACTTACATCTGATACTTCTAGTTAAACTGAAAGCGCACTGACTGTGTCTCTTGGCGGAAGAATAAGCTCTCAGCTGCCGTGGCCAGAGGTTAGGATTGCAGAAATCTTCATTCAGAGTATGTTCTCAGGAGGTTAAATGACCTATCTGCGCTGAGTCAAGAGTGTGAGAGGACAAGTAGCCAGAGGGGACTGCCTAGTGTCACAGAGATCTGCCATATAAATATCACATAATAGACTAGAACTCTGTAGCTTATGCTTGCTGTACATCGACGCAATATCAAACCTTAGACTGAATGGCAACATAAGCCTTAATTACTCTTGGGAGCTAGGTGCAGTTGTGTAACCTGAAACAATAGCATAGAGATATAGATCCCAATACAAGCATAGAACACATCCATGCCAGCACAGCAGATGACCTCACATCCCCCTCGGATCATTCTGGTCATATACATCGCACACGGGGAGCATGACACATTTTCACCTGTGCTGTCTGAAACCTGCTCTATTCCATTACACGTACAAAGTACATAAAGAATCTGGAATGTTCATTAGGATTTGGGACAGGAACAAGCTTTCATCTGCAGCAACCAATTACATGTTCCCTTCATTTCCTATAGGTTATAGAAGAAAAGCTCCCATTAGGTGATTGAAATGGTCATTGGGTGGACCAGACTGATGTTGAATGACTGAAGATAAACACATTATACTATCAAGTGGATGCTGATGCCTCATTATTTTCAAGTAAAGGTGTGTTGAATGTTTATATGGATTGTATGCTGCATTACACTTGCCTACCCTCCCGGAACGGCCTGGAGGCCCCCCAGAAAATCTGGTGGGAAAGTATCCTACTTTCCCAGCCAGACCGCCGCAACCCCCCACTACCCCCGCCCGCCCAAGACAGAGTACAAGTGGGTGGTCCAAGGGGGACCTGATGACAAAATTTGCATTGAATCGTGTCATTGTAGCCCCGCCCCCAGCTACTGTGCAGCTTTTTCAGCACTGTATAGTGGGAGCGGAGCCACAATTACATACTATTGATGCACACCTTCCCACCGACCACGCCCCCTATGCGTCTCTCATTCTGCCCCCTCCCGGCGGAGGGGGCAGAAAAATAGATAAGTATGTGCCTCCTCATATCATGCACTCAAACAATGCATGCTTTATAACAGACAGATAGTTAGTAAATTGTATATGCACACTTACCCCATCCATTTGGACAAAGGGCCTGATTCTAATTTGGAAGTAAAGATAAAAAAAAGCAACTAACTGTGCATCTGGGCATACCTGCCAACTTCTTCCAAATTGAAATAGGGTCCCTGCCACGTGTGGCCTCTCTGTGTGGCATAGACACTGTGCGCAGCGAGTGAGAGGGGGCTCCCAACTCCCCAACCCCCCACTGTGGGACAGGCCTGTCCTGCCAAAATTGAAGGCATGCTGTAGGTGTAGCAGATGTAACATGTGCAGGGAACAGTGGACTAACACCATCCAAACTTTTTGGAGTTTGTTACATAGCCGACCCCATTGAAAACTATAGGGATGGCTCCTGCAAGCTTGTTGCTCTCAAAGTAAACAATGTTTCCAGTATATCCTGGTGTATAGCTTAGATACATTTGTGTGACAGTTAATTCTGGGTAAAACATGCAGAGGCAGCCGGCTCTTTATATTTTACGCTGGACACACACTGGAGCTGTGGTACTCATTCCGACATCGGAACAAATCTCGACAGCCCAGATTGCTTGTACATACTGGGGCGACTTTAATGAAGGACGGCCTTCATTAGCATATTACAGGACGCTAGCGATATCGTCAGGTGTGAAGTGCAATCCCGCTGCATTCTGGAGTTTTGGTAGGTACTGCTCATATGCTTCATGTACTAGGTGTCAGGGACTTGTACAGACTCAGAGGCAGGGTCGCATTAAGCCTTGCGGGGGCCCAAGGGAAGAGGGGTGTATATTACATTGTGCATACCTCCCTATATGACCCATTCCAGGAGGGACAAATACTCTGCTTGTGGACTTCCCTCCCAATATATGATTGGCGTCACTTGTATTGGACTTTTAGATTAATAAGAAGGGTATTTCAACAGAGGTGATTAAAATCATAAATGAAGAGGGAAGCAATGCCCACAAGACGCTGTGTCGATCAGGCAAATGCAATTGCATAAGTGAGATCCCGTCACAACTCACTGTGTGCACACGCAAAGTGAGGCTCCTGCGCGTGCGCACATCTCACATGGGCTTCAGTACGTGAATGCGTCGCTCATGCGTTCCATACTGAATTAGGACCTACTGTAAGTCACCTCTGGCTGAGTGTATTTACTAATGGCCTAATTCAGACCTGATCGCTGAGCTGCAAATTACACTGTCCTGCGATCAGATAGTCACCGCTCAGGGGGGAGTGAAAATTCGCCCCGTGCAAGTGTGCGATTGCAGGTGTACGCTGTGCAGAAATTCCCCTCAGTCAGCAGACAGCTGCAAATCCATTCGCATCACACTCACCATCGAATGTTTTTTCCATTCTGTGCAGTGTGTGCGTAGTTCCAGTAGCGGATCTTGCTACGGGGACGCAGGATTTTTGCCCAGGGCGCCGCCTTCCGGAGGGCACCGCCGCAGTCTGGAGGGCGCCGCCACCATAGCAAGATCTGCTACTGGTGCCCCCCGGTCCTTGGTAGATGTGGTGCAGTGCGGTGCGCGATGAAGTCATCGCGCACCGCACGGCATTGTGGGAGCATCACATAGACGCTAGGGGTCATGATTGACCTCTAGTGTCTATGCGGTGCTATGGGAGAGATGTCATGACGTCTCTCCCATAGATCAGACGAGCGGTGCCGGCGGCCGGAGATGGAGGGCAGCAGCGGTCGGGAATCAGGAGCGGGGATGGTGAGTATTAATTAATTAATTTATTATTTTTGTAAGCGGCACAACTTTACTGGGGGCACAACTCTACTGGGGGCACAAACAGGGGCACAACTCTACTGGGGGCACAAACGGGGGCACAACTCTACCGGGGGCATAACTGACCATGCCCCTTTATGAAGCCACGCCCCTATTTTTGGCCGGGGCACCACAAGGGCTAGAACCGGCCCTGCATAGCTCAATACTTACTCCTCCAGTGCGAAGAAATCAGGCTGATCAGGGCTGAAGCTGACATCACACACCCACCCTGAAAACGCTTGGGAACACCTGCGTTTTTCCTGACACTGCCCAAAAAAACGGTCAGTTACCACCCCCCAAATGTGCTCTTCCTGTCAGCCACCTTGTGATCGCCCGTGCGATCAAAATTTTTGCATTTCAGAAAAGAGAAATTCAGACCTACAGTAAACATCCCCTTATTGAGCCTCTTCTAGGGGAGATATGTCCATTCTAAAGAATGGCAAAGTAGAGAAGTTGCCCAGCCAATCAGCTTCTACCTATCATTCTATAGAATGTGCTTGATAAATGCCAGCTGGAAAATGATAGGATGCTTTTGGCAACACCTCCACTCTTTAGAAGGTTTTGATACATTTTGTGTTCAGAACATACATATAAACATTTGGTTGCAAAAAATAAACATACGTGTACATTTTGTCACATGTACTGTATGTTTTGATACATCCAACTCAGCGGTATTTCTGCATGAGGTGTGCTTCAGGGGTACAAATTCATGTACTAACACCTCACCATGGAGGTGGCTTGGCAGTGTTAGCAGTAAATGTGAAAGTCACATTGCTCTAATCAAACACAATATACTGTAATGTAATTATCATATACACGAGAGGAAATAGTGCTGTGACCGTTGTTAATATAGGAAAAAATCTAATTTTCCAATTTATTTCAGTTATAAGGAGATACAAACACCCCCACATGTTTTTTGCAGATTGGAAATTACAAATTAGTTATCCAAATAGCCACAACACTAATGAATGAAGTACTCAGAGGTGTTAATATGCGGGGGGGGGGGAGGGGGGAAGCTGCTAGAAGATGCACTGTCCAGAGGAGTAGCAGTGGCATAACTACCGTGACTGCAGGGGGTGTAGCTACTATGCTGACTGGGCTGATTCCAGGGCCAGCTGCTCCCCTTGCACCCCGTCACGGGCAGCCTCCAAGGCCTGCTGCCCCCCCCTCCTTCCCTGCCTGCTGGACAATAGCACCCCTTGCAGGCTGTGCAGCCACAGAGGATGCAGTGGGGCTCCCCACACTGCAGCAGAATGTACCCCAGTCTGGCCAGCTCTTGGTAGCAAGGCAATGCAGTGCCGCTATTTGCGGGTATATATGGACCAGGGTCTATGCTGTGAAGTGTCCATCCCTATCAGAGACCTGTGGTTGTGTTGTAGTCATGTAGTGCTGGCTCCCCCTCCCTCTCTTTATCTCCCCCTCTCTTTCCCTGACACTCTTGCTCCTCTCCCTTTTTCTCCCTCACCATCTCTCTTCCTCTCTCTCCCTGACACTATCTCTCACTCTCTCTCCTCTCTCTCCCTGACACTGTCTCTCTCTCTCTCTCTATTTTTAACACTGTCTCTCCCTCGCTCTCTTCCTGACACTGTCTCTCTCTCTCTCGGACACTTTCTCTCCCTCTCTCTGTTTCTCTCTCTCTCTCCCTGGCACCCTTTCTCTCGCAGACTCAGTCTCTCTCTTTCTCTCCCTAACACTGTCTCCCTCTCCCCAACACTATCTCTATCTTCCTCTCTCCTTGACACCCTCTCTCTCTCCCTCTATTCCTCCTTGACACTGCCTCTCTCCCTCTCTCCTTGACAATGTCTCTCTCTTCCTCTTTCCTCCTGACACTGTTTCTCTCTCCCTCTCCCTGACACTGTCTCTCTCTCCCTCTCTGACACTGTCTCTCCCTCTCTCTCTGACACAGTCTCTCTTTTTCTTTGACACAGTCTCTCCCTGACTCTGTCTCTCTCCCTCTCTACTTAACACTGTCTCTCTCTCCTTGAAACTGCTTTTCTCTTCCTCTCTTTTGCCTTAACACTGTCTCCCTCCCTCTCTCCTTGACACTCTCTCTCTCCCTCTCTCTGACACTGTTTCTCTCTCTCTCTCTGATACTGTTTCTCCCCCTCTCCCTGACACTGTCTCTATCTCCCCCCTCTCTCCCTAACACTGTCTCTACCCCCTCTCTCTCTCTCTCTCTCTATGGCACTGTCCCTCTCTCCATGACACTGTCTCTCTCTCCCTTTCTCATTGGCACTGTCTCTCTCCCTCTCTCCTTGACACTGTATATCTCCCTCTCTCTCTCTCTGACACTGTCTCTCTCTCCACCTGACACTGCTTCCCTCTCCCTGACACCGTATCTCTCTCCCCCTCTCTGACACTGTCTCTCCCTGACACTGTACCTCTACCTCCTTAACACTATCTCTCCCTCTCTCCCTTATATGGCCTCTCTCACCCTCTGCCTCTGACACTGTGTCTCTCTTCTTGACACCCTCTCTCTCATTCTCTCTCTCTGACATCCTCTCTCTCTCTCTCCCTGTCCATCTCTCCCTTTTTCTCCTCCTGATAATCTCTCTCCCTAGCTCCCCTCTCTTTCTCCCTCCCTGACACTCTCTCGCTCTCTCATTCACGTTTGCTCCCTTCCCTCTCTCACTCTGCCACCCCCTCTCTCTCTCTCTCTCTCTCTCTCTCTTTCTCTCTCTTTCTCTCCCAGTTCCCCTTTATCTCCCCTCTCATTCCTTATTCTGTCTTTCTCCCTTACACCCTCTCTCTCTTGCTTCTCTCTCTCTCTCTCTCTCTCTCTCTCTCTCCTCCCCCTGACACCCTCGGGAGTGAAGTGGACCAGTGGTTTACCATGTATTTGCAAATGCACATATCTCTGAATTTCTATTACCATATAGTTTTTCAAGTATTGTTGCAGGTACTACTTAGTGTTCTGGGGGACATCCCCTTTTCTGGTTTCTGTTTGGTATGACCCCTCCCTGAAATGTACTGCCAGATGGATTTGAGCAGCTTTCACTGTGTTTGTTTGCTGTTGTGAGAGGAATGCATGGAATCAGCATTTGGAGGGCATGCTGGTTCCTGTAGTGCTATTTTAAGATCCCAGGGATGGCTCCTAGGTAAGCAGCTCTCAAGTTGTGTGTCTTTCTGTATGTGCCTTTATCATGAAGCCTTACCATAGACAATTACATGGCCCAGAGTGAGTACTGTTATTATGCAGTGTAGGGACCACTGGTATCAGAGAAGCCGTTGGGTGGCCCAGCAGCTTACCATGCATTTGCAAATGCATGAAACAAATATCTCTGAATTTCTATTACCATATAGTTTTTCAAGTATTGTTGCAAGTATTGTTTAGTGTGCTGGAAGATGCTTGTCGGCACAACCCCCCTATCTGTTTTCTGTTACCCTTTGGAAGGGGGGAAGGGCCCTTTCAAGATCGCACAGCAGCAATCAGGTCTGAATCAGACCCTTAGTGAAGTAAAACACATAATATAACCTTTTCTAATACAGTGGTTTCCTTTTCCCACTTTAGGGCCTTATTGAGAGTTGGACGCTATATGCATTGCTGCTGAATCTGAGGGAAAAAGACAACCACTGTCAGCATAGACATAGCAACAGATCACCATCGCAACCATTGGTACTGGCATCAGCCATCTAAGTATGTCTGAGGCTACTCAGAATGGCCGTCTCAGCTCCGTAGCCGAGGCCAGAAAATCTGCGTTGGAGGATACAGACATTGGATTCGCCACTCCCAGAAAACAGGCCAACATGCTCCTGCTTTCGGGAACGCTGGCAGTCTGTGCCCATTCCCACCTGCCCCCAAAAATGACATCAGCATGTCAACCATAGCCGCAGAATGAGACCTATACATCTGCACAATCGGCGATATACGGAAACCACCGTGCTTGCATACATCTCTGAATCAGGCCCCTAGTTCCCCATTAAGTCGCACTGAGTTTAATGTCAACTTGAATGGTATAGAGTTAAAACAATAGGATTCAGGGCACATCGGGGAGAGCTGATGTCTGCGAGTTTGCCTGAGGACCAGGTGTCAGCTTCAGGAGGATACTGAAGGCTTTGAATGACATGTCTGTTTCGCCAGGCCTCAGAGCCCATTTATCTTCCCACGGGCAGCATTGATTTCACTGCGTAGCTATAATTACACTGCAAAGTGTAGAGAGGTTGAATCAGACTCTGCAGATAATAACGGGGCCCAGCTGACGGGCGAGGGAAATAACGGCCTAATTGTTCTGCTGAGTGGAGTAGTGTAATCCTGACGCTGATTTATTAGAAACCTGCTTAAATAACTTTGGGGCCTGTCAGCAGGGAGGAAGCGGTCACAGCAACCAGATGATGCTCTAATTTGATATAAAGATGATAAAGGTTCACAACAATTGCAAATAATATACATGTCTAAGCGATGCCATGGGAAAGCAGAGGAGAGCAATCATTTTTCATGTTAAAGTAGAATGAAATTGTATAATAAGTTTACTAATTAAACCCTAGTGACAGGGACTGAACACACCAGTCTCAGTATTGAGTCTCAGAAGGATGACCCGGATTTATCAGATCCCCAACTTCCCTCCAGGTCCCCAGACTACTGGGCCTGTAGCAATAGCACCCCCTGCAGAGGGGGTAGTCTCTCCCCCCTTCCTTCCAGGCCCCACCCTACAGAGCCTGTAGCAATAGCACCTCCTGCAGCAGTGGCGTGCGGTGAGGTCAGTGGCTGGGGAGGCACAAGCAGCTAACAACCCCCCACCCCCCACCCCCCCCCCCCCCATAGAGGGAAAAAAATGTGCCCCCCCCCCCCCTTTATTCGTAAAACCAGCACCAGGCAGAACCAGCCAGGGGGGGGGTAATGCCATAGCAGGGGGGACACTCGGTATGGGGTCCCCCTGCCATAGCATTAATCTATCCCCCCCCCAAACTAGTCAGCCCTGGGCTGGAATTCCTCGGAAGTGGGGACCCCAAAAAATAAACATGGGGTCCCCCTCCCAAGCAATAACCAGCACCCCTGGTAGCGGCGGGTGCAGGGTTCATTGTTAAAATTGTTCTTTACAGGTGGCCTACAGATCCCAGCAAGCCTGCCCCAGCATGCTGGCACTTGGAGAACCACAAGTGCCAGCATGCCCGGACATAAATGGCCTGCTGGCACCTGTTGTCCACCTGTAAAGAAAATTTTAAAATAAAAAACACCACACAGTCTTAAAAAATAAGTTTTATTGCACAGGGTCTTAACCTGGGGGCAGCGGCCTTTTAGCTCTTTTGCATGGCCGCCGCTTCCCCAGGGCTTCTGGCGTCTTCACCTGGGGGGGCGCCACCTCCCCAGGGCTTCCAGCGTCTTCCTCTGACGTCTTCACCTGGGAGGCGGCGGCCTTAAAGCTCTTTTGCATGGCCGCCGCCTTCCCCAGGGCTTCCAGCGTCTTCACCTGGTGGGCGGCGGCTGCTAAGCTCTTTTGCATAGCTGCCGCCCATCCAGGACTTCCGGCGTCTTCAACCTTCAGGAGCTCTTCTCCGCTCCTCCTCCGCCGTCGGACTGACAGCCGCTCCCTCGCGCTGACTTATATAAGTCAGCCAGAGGGGGTGGAGTGATGACGCGGCGAGCCGTGATTGGCTCGCGGTGGCCATCTTCAATTTCAAAAATGACGCTGAGGCGCCATTTTTTAAATGGGTTACCGCTCCTCTGCTCAAACTCTGCACCGCCGCCCGCCCACACCCACGCTGCTTGCACTGCCGCACCCACACCGCCCGCACCCACGCCGCCAGCACCCACGCCGCCAGCACCTTCGCCGCGCCCACAACAGTGATTGACATCGGATCCAGTGACGGATCTGCTGGCCAATCACTGTGGCCTCACTGACAGGGGCGTGCTTTCATGGGTTGAAAGCACGTCCCTGTGTGAAAGCGGCACCACTAATGGTGCCGCTTTCCCATGATTTTTCAATGGGCTTTTAATGCCCATTGCTTGGCCCCGCCCGCACCCGCTCCCCGCTCAGTGCTGCAAGTGGGCGGGTACGGCGTACCCTTAAGAGTTTAGCCGCGGGTACGCCGTACCCACTCCGCCGGGCCGCCGCTCACAGCGTTGATGTGCGCAGCGCTCACCAGTTGCTGTGGCCGGCCGGGTACTGCTACTGCCGCTGCTGCTCCTCCCCTTCCCAGTGTGCAGGGAGCGTGATTGTTATGTCATCACACTCCCGCGGCAGTGGGCGCAGAGTGGGGCTGGCTGCTGAGGCTGCTTGAGCCGCGCGCGTTGGGAGGAGGCGGAGCAGGGAGCACATCAGTTGGAGGGGACGTGGAGCAGCCTGAGTGAGGCAATGTATATCTGGCACAGTGGGGCATTGTAAATCTGGCACTGTGGTTGCATTGTAAATCTGGCACTGTGGGGGCATTGTAAATCTGGCACTGTGGGGGCATTGTATATCTAGCACTGTGGGAGCAATGTATATCTAGCACTGTGGGGGCAATGTATATCTGGCACTGTGGGGCAATGTATATCTGGCACTGTGGGGCAACGTGTATCTGGCACTATTGGGGTCATACGTGTATCTGCCCCTCCCCCCATATGTGTATAACGCCCCCATTTTCATTGGCCACACCCCATGTGACATTTGTCCACACCCATTTTTTGCGCGTGCACCTTCGGCGCGCGCACACAGTACCCGTAAGACATTTTTTCTACTTGCACCACTGCCCCCCCTCCCCATACCTTTCCCTATCTGACAGGGAGGCACCACGATCGGTGCCTCCCAAACACTTTTACACAGGACTCGGATGATTAGGATAATATAAAGCAAATACTTATGACACAGAATATGTGTCATAAGTATCTTCTTTATATTATTTTAATCAGTAATGACAGGGGAGGCACTGCCTACCCTGCCTCCCCTGACTGCACGTCCCTGCCCTGCAGTGATGGCAGTCTCTCCCCCCTTCCTTCCAGGCCCCACCCTACGGGACCTGTAGCCACAGGAACTCCTGCAGTGATGGCAGTCTCTCCCTCCTTCCTTCCAGGCCCCACCTTACAGGGCCTGTAGCAATAGTACCCCGTGCAGTGAGGGTAGACTCTCCCCCTTCCTTCCAGGCCCCCATCATTCAGGGCCTGTAGCAATAGCAGCCCCTGCAGGAATGGTGGTCTCTTCCCCCTTTCTTCCAGGCCCCCACAGTACAGGGCATATACCATCAGCACCCCATGCAGTGAGGGTGGTCTCTCCCCCCTTCCTCCCATGCCCCCACCCTACAGAAGACAAACACAAGCTGTGTCTTTGGACATAGTTGCTGTGTGATAATATGCTAATGCCATCCTGGTGGCTTCTGTGATCCACTGCTGGGTCCGAAGACAAAGCTTCAGATCATCTGCTACATGGGTATCCCTCAGGTTATTCTGGATGTCCAGGAAAAACACACAGCAGATTCCAGGAAATCTGAATCAGAAAACTCAGACCCTGCCTCGGCATGCCAGCTGGCACGCCCTCCTTTTGTAAAACTGTCCCTGTCGCCCACTCCTAAATGGCCGTAGAATGTCAAACATTAGGGGGCAAATCAACCGTTGTCACATTTCATGATCTGCACATGGTTTGCGCACATCTCTGAACGAGGCCCAACATCATTATGCTGTGTTCTGGTGACCTAGTGGCAGTAACTGCACTGTGGAGAACATCAGTAAAATTCCAGGCTGAGACATTTCCTAATCTACAGAGTGCACTGCCTGTTATGATCTAACACAGTATTTCTCCCACTGTTTCCTACAAAAATCAATCAAAGAATAACTGTAACCAGTTTTGTAGTAACCATCTGCGACAAGTTCCTATGCAGGAATAAAAAAGTTGGTGTGGAGCATCACTGCATTGATGGGTAGTGGTATTTTCTCTGGGGTTTTACAATTTGCCACTAATCATTGAGCCTCTGCACAGTCCACTTCACCAGTAGAAGTGACAGGACTCAGGAGGATGGTCTATGCTACCAGAAGTGTGAACTCCCCAAAAATCTGGATTCTTTTGAACATTCAGGGAGAGTAGTATGACGTAAAGGCACCAAGGGCCAGCTCGAAGGCCATTTCAGTGGAGCAAGCACATGCTGGTGCCATTCTATAGGGCAGGCCTGGCCAACCTGTGGCTCTCCAGATGTTGTGAAACTACACATCCCAGCATGCCCTGCCACAGTTTTAGCATTCCCTAATAGCAAAACTGTGGCAAGGCATGGTGGGACTTGTAGTTTTACAACAGCTGGAGAGCCACAGGTTGGCCAGGCCTGCTATAGCGGGTGCAGTGTGACCACCGCTGGAAACCGGGACCGTTCATGACCTGTGGGCCTGGTGGGCCTGTGGCTCTAGCCACTGGCAGCACTGCCACCATGTCCTCCACAGCCATGGCTAACTTCTAGCCGGGGCAGTGCTGGGCTCTTTTGGATGACAATGTGGCAGTGGCATGACTTTATAAGTCACAAAGCCACACGCCATCTTCTCCACATAGTGCTCTGCAGTGACTTAGTCACTTAGTCTGCTAGGTGCTGGTGCTTCCCCGAATCTGAGGGCTAAGGAGGGACTGAAAGCTGCTCTCTAAAGAGAGTCTCTTCTGCTACGTCTCATCCTTAGCATCTATAAGTTGAAGTGGCTGCAATTAGTAGTTCTGCTTTGCAAGTCTGACCAGTCAGGTCAGTCTAATGTAGGGGTTGGGAAATTAATGTGTTTATTTTTTTTTCCTGCAGGAGCCAAGGTTTTTTTCCCCCTGTGGAGTTCAATGTGTGTGTGTGTGTGTGTGTGTGTGTGTGTGTGTGTGTGTGTGTGTGTTTTCCTGTGGGGAACATTGTGTGTTTTTTCCTGTTAGGGACAAATTGTGTGGGAGGGGTTTCGTGCGGGGGACAATGTGTTTGTTTTTCCTGTGGGGGATAATGTGTTTGTGTGTTTTTTCCTGTGTGGTCCAATGTGTTTGCTTTTTCTTGTGTGGATCAATGTATGTATTTTTTTCCTGTGTGGGCCAATGTGGGTTTTTTTCATGTGTGGGTCAATGTACGTGTTTTTATTCTGTGTGGGCCATGTTATTTTTTTTCCTGTGGGGGTGTAGGCTGCGGGATTTTTTTCTTGTGGGGGCAATGTGTGTTTTTTTTCTTGTGGGGCTAATGTGTGTGTGTATGTGTGTGTGTGTTTGTTTTTCTCATAGTGGGGGAACAATGTGTGTTTGTTTTTCCTGTGGGGGATAGTGTATGTTTCTTTTCCTGTGAGGGACAATGCATTTATTTGTTTGTTTTTCATGTGGATGTAATGGGTTTGTGTTTTTTTTCTGTGGGTGGTAATGTCTATGTGTTTTTACTGTGTGTACTGTGTGTGTATTTCTTGTATGGGTCAATGTATGTGTTATTTTCCTGTGTGGGTCAATGTGTTTTTTCCTGTGTGTGCTTTGTTTTATGTGAGAGACAATGTATTTGTTTTTTTTTTTCCTGTGGGTGATATGTGTGTGTGTTTCCTGTGTTGGTCAGTGTATTTTTTTTACCCTGTGGGGCTGTTTTCTGTTTGTTTGTTTTTTAGTTGTTCCAATGTGTTACTTTTTTTTCTTGTGTGGCTCAACATATGTGATTTTTTTCCTGTGTGGGCCAATGTGTGTACCTTTTCCCAAAGAAAGGATGTGACCGTAATGTGATTGACAGCGGTGGCAATTTGCGGCGCAGCAGTGCGGCTCTGGGGGGCATGGACAGCCAAATGGGGGCATGCCAATAGCGTTTTCAGGGCGGCTGCGTGACATCACATGCAGCCACTCTGACTTAAAAAAATGTCGGAAAGTGCCTGAAAGTGCAGCCAGGCTGCGCTGCCAGTGGTCAACCTTAATTTGAAGCATCCACTATTGTGGACGCATCGTGAGATGTCGTTACACATGCTGGGCAGCCTTGCCCTGTGCTGGGCTGCCCCCAGCATGTGAGGCGACGGATGCAGATCTTGCTTCGTATGCAGCGGTTTGCGTCCATCTCTGAATCAGGTCCAGTGCCTGTGCTTTTTATCTATGAGGAACAATGTGAGTGTTTTTTTTTTCCTTTGAGGTTTGTAAGGGTCAATGTGTGTCATAGTTGCCTACCTTTGATGTCCCCTCTCTGGGAGAAGCCCAGGAGAGGAGACGCTGCTTGAAACTTTGGTGGCAGGGGGAGGCCTGTCAGTCACTAGGCCCTGCCCCCAAAATTGCATGATTCACGGGAAGTGGTGGGAATGCAAATTCTGATCATTTAGCTCTGCCCCCTCCATACAGTGCCACAATTCCATGTACAATCTCTACATTCTGCTCACATCACTAGGCAGTGGGCAGGAGATCTGGCCACTCTTCCGTGGGTGCCGGGGACTGCCCGAAAAAATGTGAGTGTCCTGCAACTTGCAGGAGAGCAGGGAAGTATTATATGTGTGCGGGTTTTTTTCTTTCTGTGGTGGTCAATGTGTTTTGGTAAAAAGAAAAAAACCCTGGAGATGTGTAAGCAGTCAGCTATGTGTGACTGTCATCTTGTGAGTGGGACCACTTAAGCCAGGCATTCCCAACCACGGTCCTCTAGGCACACCAACAGTGCAGGTTTTAGTGATATCCAGGCTGCAGCACAGATGGTTAAATCAAAATAACTGAGGTACTAATTTAGTCACCTGTACTGAACCCTGGATATCACTAAAACCAGGACTGTTAATGTGCCTTGAGGACCGAGGTTGGGAAACACTGCCTTAAGGCTTTGAGCATTTTATTATACCTGGTCTTGTACAACTGTGCTTGCTCCTATTAGCGAAGCACCATAGAATATGCGGGTGCAATACAGATACATAATGATGATAATAATAATAATAATAATAATCATCTTCATCATTTACCAGAGCCACCGCTCACTTAGAAACCCTGCAGGCAAAACCCCCATTACTATCACTGCAGGAGTAAGTAAAATTGCCAGCTTGTAATCACTGGAAGCAGAAATAAATCATCCATGTATGGATCGGCATGAAGACACAGCGGCTTGTTTTACATATATAATTAATTGCAGGAGAGTAAATCCAGCCCAAGCTTCTAAATCTACATTGGATCCTCCATATATGGTGACTGTCATGTACCAAGTGCCATGCATGCCCATCCTAAAGACCACTCACTGTGCACCACTCTGATGTTCTGTCTATCATGTTACATTGATAGGACACTTTTTTAAAACACAACTAAGTATTTGTAAGACACCATGGACGTGCAGTCAGGGGAGGCAGGGTAGGCAGTGCCTCCCCTGTCATTACTGATTAAAATAATATAAAGCAGATACTTATGACACATATTCTGTGTCATAAGTATTTGCTTTATATTAACCTAATCATCCGAGTCCTGTGTAAAAGTGTTTGGGAGGCACCGATCGTGGTGCCTCCCTGTCAGATAGGGAAAGGTATGGGGAGCGGGGGGCGGGTGCGGGCGGGGCCTAGCAATGGGCATTAAAAGCCCATTGAAAAATCATGGGAAAGCGGCACCATTAGTGGTGCCGCTTTCACACAGGGACGTGCTTTCAACCCATGAAAGCACGCCCCTGCCAGTGAGGCCACAGTGATTGGCCAGCGGATCCGTCACTGGATCCGATGTCAATCACAGTTGTGGGCGCGGCGGAGGTACTGGCGGCGTGGGTGCGGGCGACGGGGGTGCGGCGGTGCGGGCGGCGTGGGTGCGGCGGTGCAGAGTTTGAGCAGCGGAGTGGTAACCCATTTAAAAAATGGCGCCTCGGCGTCATTTTTTAAATTGAAGATGGCCGCAGCGAACCAATCACGGCTCGCCGCGTCATCGCTCCGCCCCCTCTGGCTGACTTATATAAGTCAGCGCGAGGGAGCGGCTGTCAGTCCGACGGCGGAGGAGGAGCGGAGAAGAGCTCCTGAAGGTTGAAGACGCCAGAAGTCCTGGATGGGCGGCAGCTATGCAAAAGAGCTTAGCAGCCTCCGCCCACCAGGTGAAGACGCTGGAAGCCCTGGGGAAGGCGGCGGCCATGCAAAAGAGCTTTAAGGCCGCCGCCTCCCAGGTGAAGACGTCAGAGGAAGACGCTGGAAGCCCTGGGGAGGTGGCGCCCCCCCAGGTGAAGACGCCAGAAGCCCTGGGGAAGCGGCGGCCATGCAAAAGAGCTTAATGGCTGCCGCCCCCAGGTGAAGACCCTGTGCAATAAAACTTATTTTTTAAGACTGTGTGGTGTTTTTTATTTTAATATTGTCTTTACAGGTGGACAACAGGTGCCAGCAGGCCATTTATGTCCGGGCATGCTGGCACTTATGGTTCTCCAAGTGCCAGCATGCTGGGGCAGGCTTGCTGGGACCTGTAGGCCACCTGTAAAGAACAATATTACTATTCTTTACAGGTGGACCACAGGTGCAAGTGGGCCATTTATGTCCGGGCATGCTGGCACTTGTGGTTCTCCAAGTGCCAGCATGCTCTGGCAGGTTTGCTGGGATCTGTAGGCCACCTGTAAAGAACAATTTTAACAATGAACCCTGCACCCACCGCCACCATGGGTGCGGGGCATAGCACTGGGCTATCAGCCCAGTGCTGGTTATTGCTCGGGAGGGGGACCCCATGTTTATTTTTTGGGGTCCCCACTTCCGAGGAATTCCAGCCCTGGGCTGACTAGTTTGGAGGGGGCAGATTAATGCTATGGCAGGGGGACCCCATACCGAGTGTCTCCCCTGCTATGGCATTACCCCTCCCCCTGGCTGGTTCTGCCTGGTGCTGGTTTTACGAATAAAGGTAGGGGGGGCTACTCTTTTTTTTTTTCCTCTATGGGGGGGGGGGGGGGGGAAGGTGTTAGCTGCTTGTGCCTCGCCAGCCACTGACCTCACCGCACGCCACTGTAAGACACAGACCTATGCAAACTACAAACACAGTACCATTTTGCCTTACTAGTTTCAGTAAGTGCAATACTTATATAAAGAAGTTGGAGGTACAGATGGAGCCTTGCTCATCCAGCCTTCTCTGCTGCGCCTAGGTGCACCAAGGTTTATTAGCATAAGACTTTCATCTATTGTTGTCAGCTGCAATACAATACAGAGCGAACAATACAGCAGGGGATTAAGGGGGTCATTCCGAGTTGATCGTAGCTGTGCTAGATTTAGCACAGCTACGATCATCTTTCCTGACATGTGGGGGGACACCCAGCACAGAGCTAGTCTGCCCCGCATGTCAGTGCTGGCCCCCCGCACAAATACAAAAGCATTGCACAGCGGTGATGCCTTTGTATTTGAGGAGTAACTCCCGGCCAGCGCAGCTCCTGCGGCTGTCCGGGAGTTAATTGTCGCTGCCGTTGGCCGGACCGTTCCCCCTAAACGGCGGCTTAACGCCGCCATTCAGCCCCCTCCCGCCCAGCGACCGCCTCTGTCTCAGAGGCGATCGCTAGGCAACGAAAGCTGTCATGCGCCGGTGCACTGCAGCGCTGGCGCATGTGCAGTTCCGATCGCTGTGCTGCGACAAACTGCAGCGAGCGTTCGGGTCGGAATGACCCCCTAAATCATTACAGCAGGGGATTAAGTCCGACTGCCCTGGCTCAATTAATCCTAGTAAGGGGATAGATGAGGAGGGCTCCATCTGTCTAGTCCTTTTATTACCAATCAATGGCCAAGTTGAGGCATTTTGCTTCTCTTCAGGATAAATTGTCAGAGCCTATTTATTCCAGCTGACATTTATGGTGACTGTAACAGGGCACCTCCCCAACAGCCATGTTCTCTCTCTCATACCCCAGTACCCACAATGAATGCAGTGAGTAGGTACCACTAGGTTTCTTAATGCTGCTTGGATGCGATAATCCAGAAATCTCCTGGGCTGAATATAAAAAATAAAAATAAATCCCATGATCCAGTAATTAAGCGTTTCAAATAGTTAAATGATAAATTACTTTATATAGGGTGGGATGCATGATACATGACATCTGCCACTCATCACAAGCATACCAGCATTTACTATTGCTGCATGTCTGAAGAAATGATCTCCCTTTTCTATAGAAGGACTTCCGAGTTTAGCACCCGGTCCTTCTGCGCATGCGTCAAGTGACGCACGTGCTGGGGGATGCTGGGAGGGATCCAGTTGGATCCCCCTCAGGAGGAAACACGAATAGAAGCCTATAGGTTTCTATTGGGTAGCGCCATCTAAATATGGCATTGCCCACTACATCCAAGCTCCACAATGTATCATATTCCGGAGCTTGGTGCATATGTGGTTAGCGGGCAAACCTCAGGAAATAGCATTTCAGCGGTTTGACTGCAGAATATAATTTGCAGCATGCCGTCCATAGTGTTCAATATGTTTATATATTTATCATATTTGGTTATGGTAATGTTTTTTTTAACTAGTATTTTGTTGCATACAGTTTAGATATGAGTTAAAGAGAGGTCTGTCGGGATGCAATCAATTTCCTGGCTGTCCGGATCCCGGTGGTTCCGACGCCGGAATCCCAACAGCCATCAGTACCAACAGCCGGAATAATAGTATGTATTCCAGTCTGTCAGAGCTTGAAGAGAGATAAAGTGGGAGAGATAGAGGGGCTGTGTTAACAATGAGTGATATTCTTGTTACTACACAGTACAAATGATAAATGGTGCTCCAGCCAATCAGCTTCTGTCAGTTTTCACAGCTTGTAAAATAACAGAAGCTGATTGGTTAGTGCTTTATCTCTCTCCATTTTATCCATTTCACAGTTGTGACCACTCTTTCCCCTGAGAGATGGAGGGTCCCTCTCATTATGCTCGGAGTTAGTGTTACAGTTTTTCCCCAATGCTTTTGACAGTGTGAGCTGACAGTTATTACAGATAAGAGGATAAGACAGCAGCAAGTCCCCAAATAAATCTCACATTTTATAACAATATATTTCTGTAAGTACATTACTCTAACACCCACAGCTTCCTACATAGTATCCTACAATAGCACAATACTGTATACACAATAATAATGACTGCATTAACATTATTTTCATACATATATTTGAGTTGGGTGGCACTCGATATACCGGCTGTCGGGATCCCGGCGCTCAGCATGCCGGTGTCCGGATCCTAATCGCCGGGATACTGACAACTATTCTCCCTCTTGGGGTGTCCATGACACCCCTGGAGGGAGAATAAATAGCGTGGCCCACAAAGCGCGTCACTGTGCCCACAAGAGGTTCTTTTGCACTCGCCCAGGCTGCCGGCATTCCGTGCCAGGATCCCGACAGCCGGCCAGTCATACTACACCCATTTGAGTTCACATAGAGTAAGTGCCTACCTTAGACCATACTTGCCTACCCTCACGGAATGGCCGGGAGGCTCCTAAATATCGGGTGGCCCTCCCGGTCCCCCAGAAAGGTAGGAACACCTCCCACCTTCCCTGGAGCCCCTCCACACCCCTCCTCGGCCGCCCACAGCAGAGAACAAGTGGGCAGTCCGAGGGGATCCGATGAAGCGATTCAAGCTGAATCACGTCATCGTAGCTCCACCCCCCGCTATACAGTGCCTATTTTCTTGGCACTGTATAGTGGGGGGCGGAGCCATGATGACACATTCCTGATGCCACGCCCCCAGAGTGCCCACTTCCCTGTCGGTCATACTCCCGGACAGCAGACATTGCCTCTTGTCATGTCCCCGGACCACCCATCTTGCTGCCGGCCATGCCCCCCTGCACCTACAACGCTGCCTTCTCCCAGGGGAGTGGGCAACAAAGCAGGCAAGTGTGCCTTAGACTGTGTAGTGTCAAATCTAGAGATGTGCGCAGAGTCCTGAGTTTTTGTTCTAATTTCATCGTTGTGTTTTGGTTTTGCAAAACCACCCTCGCGTGTTTTGGTTAGGGACATTAGATTTAAAATTAAAATCCGAATGTTGGGCATTGGATTTTTTGAAAAAGGATAAAACAGCTAAAATCATAATTTTTTTTGCAACCCAAAATTAAGATTTGAATTCCGAATTCCAAACCGCGGGAAGATCCGAACCGGGAGGCGGTTTGGATCCGATCTCCTCAAGAGATCTGAACTGGGTTTGGGTTTGGTTTGGATCCACAAAATCCGGGTGGGTCGAGATTTCTAGAGAACAGAACCGCACATCTCTAGTCATATCTAACAGACATTGGTACTGATGTAAGCAGGAAATGTATAAGTGCACACACACTCATAGGCTGCTCTGTGCCAATCACCAACAGTGATGCCCAGGCTGAATGGCATCACAGAAGCTGTCTATGATGTACAGTAGGCCAGTCACATGATCAGCCCAGTGGTAGATACAAGCCTGTCTGCATTTTGTGAATGAATATGCTATGGTTTTTGTTTTTTTAAATATCCCCAAGGTTGTGTTTTGTTTTTATTAAATGACCAAAGATAGATTGTTAGATAGATAGATAGATAGATAGATAGATAGATAGATAGATAGATAGATAGATAGATAGATAGATAGATAGATAGATAAATTGTATTATTATTGTAAAAAAAAAAGCACAATGAAATTTAAATCCAGTTCATCTACAAAGGTTACAAAGCACTCCAACACCTGATTGGAAGGGCCCAGAAGGAGAGTATATAACCTATTCAGTATGATTTTAACAACAAAAATGCATATATGTAAATACATTAATATGTTAGTACACTAAATAAGGTTTAAAATTCAATAGCTATATTTTGGACGGAAAAATTAGACAGTTCATGCAACTGTTTCACGCATGTTCATATTCACAGGGAATACGTACTATTACAGCACCTATACTATCCAAGCCAAGTGATAAGTTATCAGTTACCTCTACCAGCCAGTGGGGTTTATTCCATACTTGCCTACCTGACCCTCTCCATGAGGGAGAAAATGCTCTGTTCCTGGACTTTCCTGGTAATGTATGATTGCCATCACCTGTGGTGAGCTAGTTTATTGATAAGAAAGGTGTTTCACCACAGGTGATGGCAATCATACATTACCAGGAAAGTCCAGGAAAAGTGGCTGTACTGTAGTTGTGGGCAGGCGCAGGAACCTGCTTACTACCTTATACTAACACAAGATTCCGTATGGCTAATGCGGGGGTTCCTGCATTTGCAGGCAGAAAGCTGCTTCGCCTTCCATTAATTTGATGCAAACCGCAGCAACCATCATACCTGTATGTATGTGTTCAACCCTTGCACCAACTCTATGCTGTCAGATTCTGGTTGACCTTCCCCATATGACAACCCCACTTTAGCTACACACCTTTGACACTCACACATGACAGGGTGGTTCTGTCCGCTGCATTGTCAACGCTTAGTTTCCACCCCAAAACACCCAATATCACAGAAAGACAGATCCGCCCATATTCCATCTGATTCAGAATAGGACAGACATGATGCATAAATTGACACTTGACATTTGCACCCTGGCACTATGGCTGACGGAACTGGTCAGTCGGGTCCAGGAAGTCTGCGTCCGATGACACAGCCCCTGGGCTTGACATACCCCCATTAAGCAGAACGGTCCCAGTTGCCACCCCCGCTCCACCCTCCAAATGCCGCAGCATGTCAATCATACTGAAGCCAAGTGGGGACTGCGAGCGATCAGGAGTCGTTCTGCACATGCACAGACCTCCAACCATTGGATTTGTACATAAACCATCGGGTTTGTGTAGAAATCCGAACCTGGCCCAAATGTCTTTCCGACTCAGAATCATCTGGCTTCAGCAATATTGGTGGGCCTGCTGCTTGGATGGGATAATCCAAGAAGAAATCTCCAAGGTCAAATACAAAAAAAATATAACTAAATTCCATAATCAATTAAAAATAATTTTAAATAGTTGAATTATATTCTCTGTACGTATATTGTGTATATTATACTGTATATACTTGTTATACTGGTGTATATATTTATGCTATATATAATTATGCTTAGAGTTATCGTTGTTGGTTTTTTTTTCTCAATGCTTTTGACTGTTTGACCTGGCAGATATTACACATAAGAGGATAAGACAGCAGCAAGTTACCAAATAAATCCCACAGTTTACAGCAACATTTTTTTGTAAATACATTACACTATAACACAAACAGCCTCCTACAAAGTATATAATAAACACAATAATATATATTTAATCATGCACAGGTGAGCTCATCTATCTTACTGGGCGAGTAATCATCCCACCTGCTTCCATAGACAGAAATCCTCAAAACATGAAATGTTGGGGATACTTGAAGGTTGACGTTGAGAATCACTGATACTGTATACTGTATAGAGTCTATAAAGACAGAGTAAGCTTACCTTGACTGTGCTGTGTCAAATCGAACAGACAATGGTACACATATACGCTGGAAATATATATAGTGCAGCTGATGATAACTGATGCCCAGGCTGAATGACATCACAGAAGTTGCTTATGATGTAAATTAGTCACATGATCAGCCTAACTAGACCTAAATAACAGTCTGTCTGCATTTGCAAATTAATGCAGAGACATTATATACAATATGTCTATTTATAGCATTTAAAATCTAATCAAGTTTCATGTAACGCAGAAAAGGATGGACACACTGTATACAAAAATGTGTACATTCACATTTGCACATGCTATGCATGAAAAACTCACCATGTGTCTGTGCTCGGAGATCTGTCCGTGCAGCCCTATCACACTTTTTAATACATCGAGTCTGACCCATATGAGAAATAAATAAGCATTATGGCTGCCTCAAGTCATCAAAGTCTATTGTTATATATATCAGCATCATCTACAGTATGTCATGTTAAAATTAGGGATGTGCACTTGAAATTTTTCTGGTTTTGTGTTTTGGTTTTGGGTTCGGTTCCGCGGCCGTGTTTTGGGTTCGACCGCGTTTTGGCAAAACCTCACCGAATTTTTTTTGTCGGATTCGGGTGTGTTTTGGATTCGGGTGTTTTTTTCAAAAAACCCTAAAAAACAGCTTAAATCATAGAATTTGGGGGTCATTTTGATCCCAAAGTATTATTAACCTCAAAAACCATAATTTCCACTCATTTTCAGTCTATTCTGAATACCTCACACCTCACAATATTATTTTCAGTCCTAAAATTTGCACCGAGGTCGCTGGATGACTAAGCTAAGCGACCCTAGTGGCCGACACAAACACCTGGCCCATCTAGGAGTGGCACTGCAGTGTCACGCAGGATGGCCCTTCCAAAAAACACTCCCCAAACAGCACATGACGCAAAGAAGAAAAAAAGAGGCGCAATGAGGTAGCTGTGTGAGTAAGCTAAGCGACCCTAGTGGCCGACACAAACACCTGGCCCATCTAGGAGTGGCACTGCAGTGTCACGCAGGATGGCCCTTCCAAAAAACACTCCCCAAACAGCACATGACGCAAAGAAGAAAAAAAGAGGCGCAATGAGGTAGCTGTGTGAGTAAGCTAAGCGACCCTAGTGGCCGACACAAACACCTGGCCCATCTAGGAGTGGCACTGCAGTGTCACGCAGGATGGCCCTTCCAAAAAACACTCCCCAAACAGCACATGACGCAAAGAAGAAAAAAAGAGGCGCAATGAGGTAGCTGTGTGAGTAAGATAAGCGACCCTAGTGGCCGACACAAACACCTGGCCCATCTAGGAGTGGCACTGCAGTGTCACGCAGGATGGCCCTTCCAAAAAACACTCCCCAAACAGCACATGACGCAAAGAAGAAAAAAAGAGGCGCAATGAGGTAGCTGTGTGAGTAAGCTAAGCGACCCTAGTGGCCGACACAAACACCTGGCCCATCTAGGAGTGGCACTGCAGTGTCACGCAGGATGGCCCTTCCAAAAAACACTCCCCAAACAGCACATGACGCAAAGAAGAAAAAAAGAGGCGCAATGAGGTAGCTGTGTGAGTAAGATAAGCGACCCTAGTGGCCGACACAAACACCTGGCCCATCTAGGAGTGGCACTGCAGTGTCACGCAGGATGGCCCTTCCAAAAAACACTCCCCAAACAGCACATGACGCAAAGAAAAATGAAAGAAAAAGAGGTGCAAGATGGAATTGTCCTTGGGCCCTCCCACCCACCCTTATGTTGTATAAACAGGACATGCACACTTTAACCAACCCATCATTTCAGTGACAGGGTCTGCCACACGACTGTGACTGAAATGACGGGTTGGTTTGGACCCCTACCGAAAAAGAAGCAATTAATCTCTCCTTGCACAAACTGGCTCTACAGAGGCAAGATGTCCACCTCATCATCATCCTCCGATATATCACCGTGTACATCCCGCTCCTCACAGATTATCAATTCGTCCCCACTGGAATCCACCATCTCAGCTCCCTGTGTACTTTGTGGAGGCAATTGCTGCTGGTCAATGTCTCCACGGAGGAATTGATTATAATTCATTTTAATGAACATCATCTTCTCCACATTTTCTGGAAGTAACCTCGTACACAGATTGCTGACAAGGTGAGCGGCGGCACTAAACACTCTTTCGGAGTACACACTTGTGGGAGGGCAACTTAGGTAGAATAAAGCCAGTTTGTGCAAGGGCCTCCAAATTGCCTCTTTTTCCTGCCAGTATAAGTACGGACTGTCTGACGTGCCTACTTGGATGCGGTCACTCATATAATCCTCCACCATTCTTTCAATGGTGAGAGAATCATATGCAGTGACAGTAGACGACATGTCCGTAATCGTTGTCAGGTCCTTCAGTCCGGACCAGATGTCAGCATCAGCAGTCGCTCCAGACTGCCCTGCATCACCGCCAGCGAGTGGGCTCGGAATTCTGAGCCTTTTCCTCGCACCCCCAGTTGCGGGAGAATGTGAAGGAGGAGATGTTGACAGGTCGCGTTCCGCTTGACTTGACAATTTTGTCACCAGCAGGTCTTTGAACCCCAGCAGACTTGTGTCTGCCGGAAAGAGAGATCCAAGGTAGGTTTTAAATCTAGGATCGAGCACGGTGGCCAAAATGTAGTGCTCTGATTTCAACAGATTGACCACCCGTGAATCCTTGTTAAGCGAATTAAGGGCTCCATCCACAGGTCCCACATGCCTAGCGGAATCGCTCCCTTTTAGCTCCTCCTTCAATGCCTCCAGCTTCTTCTGCAAAAGCCTGATGAGGGGAATGACCTGACTCAGGCTGGCAGTGTCTGAACTGACTTCACGTGTGGCAAGTTCAAAAGGTTGCAGAACCTTGCACAACGTTGAAATCATTCTCCACTGCGCTTGAGACAGGTACATTCCACCTCCTATATCGTGCTCAATTGTATAGGCTTGAATGGCCTTTTGCTGCTCCTCCAACCTCTGAAGCATATAGAGGGTTGAATTCCACCTCGTTACCACTTCTTGCTTCAGATGATGGCAGGGCAGGTTCAGGCGTTTTTGGTGGTGCTCCAGTCTTCTGTACGTGGTGCCTGTACGCCGAAAGTGTCCCGCAATTCTTCTGGCCACCGACAGCATCTCTTGCACGCCCCTGTCGTTTTTTAAAAAATTCTGCACCACCAAATTCAAGGTATGTGCAAAACATGGGACGTGCTGGAATTTGCCCATATTTAATGCACACACAATATTGCTGGCGTTGTCCGATGCCACAAATCCACAGGAGAGTCCAATTGGGGTAAGCCATTCCGCGATGATCTTCCTCAGTTGCCGTAAGAGGTTTTCAGCTGTGTGCGTATTCTGGAAACCGGTGATACAAAGCGTAGCCTGCCTAGGAAAGAGTTGGCGTTTGCGAGATGCTGCTACTGGTGCCGCCGCTGCTGTTCTTGCGGCGGGAGTCCATACATCTACCCAGTGGGCTGTCACAGTCATATAGTCCTGACCCTGCCCTGCTCCACTTGTCCACATGTCCGTGGTTAAGTGGACATTGGGTACAACTGCATTTTTTAGGACACTGGTGAGTCTTTTTCTGACGTCCGTGTACATTCTCGGTATCGCCTGCCTAGAGAAGTGGAACCTAGATGGTATTTGGTAACGGGGGCACACTACCTCAAGAAATTGTCTAGTTCCCTGTGAACTAACGGCGGATACCGGACGCACGTCTAACACCAACATAGTTGCCAAGGCCTCAGTTATCCGCTTTGCAACAGGATGACTGCTGTGATATTTCATCTTCCTCGCAAAGGACTGTTGGACAGTCAATTGCTTGGTGGAAGTAGTAAAAGTGGGCTTACGACTTCCCCTCTGGGATGACCATCGACTCCCAGCAGCAACAACAGCAGCGCCAGCAGCAGTAGGCGTTACACGCAAGGATGCATCGGAGGAATCCCAGGCAGGAGAGAACTCGTCAGAATTGCCAGTGACATGGCCTGCAGGACTATTGGCATTCCTGGGGAAGGAGGAAATTGACACTGAGGGAGTTGGTGGGGTGGTTTGCGTGAGCTTGGTTACAAGAGGAAGGGATTTACTGGTCAGTGGACTGCTTCCGCTGTCGCCCAAAGATTTTGAACTTGTCACTGACTTATTATGAATGCGCTGCAGGTGACGTATAAGGGAGGATGTTCCGAGGTGGTTAACGTCCTTACCCCTACTTATTACAGCTTGACAAAGGCAACACACGGCTTGACAAATGTTGTCCGCATTTCTGGTGAAATACTTCCACACCGAAGAGCTGATTTTTTTGGTATTTTCACCAGGCATGTCAACGGCCCTATTCCTCCCACGGACAACAGGTGTCTCCCCTGGTGCCTGACTTAAACAAACCACCTCACCATCAGAATCCTCCTTGTCAATTTCCTCCCCAGCGCCAGCAACACCCATATCCTCCTCATCCTGGTGTACTTCAACACTGACATCTTCAATCTGACTATCAGGAACTGGACTGCGGGTGCTCCTTCCAGCACTTGCAGGGGGCGTGCAAATGGTGGAAGGCGCATGCTCTTCACGTCCAGTGTTGGGAAGGTCAGGCATCGCAACCGACACAATTGGACTCTCCTTGTGGATTTGGGATTTCGAAGAACGCACAGTTCTTTGCGGTGCTTTTGCCAGCTTGAGTCTTTTCAGTTTTCTAGCGAGAGGCTGAGTGCTTCCATCCTCATGTGAAGCTGAACCACTAGCCATGAACATAGGCCAGGGCCTCAGCCGTTCCTTGCCACTCCGTGTGGTAAATGGCATATTGCCAAGTTTACGCTTCTCCTCCGACAATTTTATTTTAGATTTTGGAGTCCTTTTTTTACTGATATTTGGTGTTTTGGATTTTACATGCTCTGTACTATGACATTGGGCATCGGCCTTGGCAGACGACGTTGCTGGCATTTCATCGTCTCGGCCATGACTAGTGGCAGCAGCTTCAGCACGAGGTGGAAGTGGATCTTGATCTTTCCCTAATTTTGGAACCTCAACATTTTTGTTCTTCATATTTTAATAGGCACAACTAAAAGACACAGAGGTAGCTACAGCCGTGGACTACCGTACTGTGTCTGCTGCTAATATAGACTGGATGATAATGAGATGAAATCAATATATATTATATCACACTAGTACTGCAGCCGGACAGGTATATATATTTATTATGTAATGACTGATGACGGACCTGCTGGACACTGTCAGCTCAGCAGCACCGCAGACTGCTACAGTAAGCTACTATAGTAGTATGTATAAAGAAGAAAGAAAAAAAAAAAACACGGGTAGGTGGTATACAATTATGGATGGACGAGCGACTGCTGACACAGAGGTAGCTACAGCCGTGGACTACCGTACTGTGTCTGCTGCTAATATAGACTGGATGATAATGAGATGAAATCAATATATATTATATCACACTAGTACTGCAGCCGGACAGGTAGATATATTTATTATGTAATGACTGATGACGGACCTGCTGGACACTGTCAGCTCAGCAGCACCGCAGACTGCTACAGTAAGCTACTATAGTAGTATGTATAAAGAAGAAAGAAAAAAAAAAACCACGGGTAGGTGGTATACAATTATGGATGGATGAGCGACTGCCGACACAGAGGTAGCTACAGCCGTGGACTACCGTACTGTGTCTGCTGCTAATATAGACTGGATGATAATGAGATGAAATCAATATATATATATATATAATATCACTAGTACTGCAGCCGGACAGGTATATATATTTATTATGTAATGACTGATGACGGACCTGCTGGACACTGTCAGCTCAGCAGCACCGCAGACTGCTACAGTAAGCTACTATAGTAGTATGTATAAAGAAGAAAGAAAAAAAAAAAACCACGGGTAGGTGGTATACAATTATGGATGGACGAGCGACTGCCGACACAGAGGTAGCTACAGCCGTGAACTACCGTACTGTGTCTGCTGCTAATATAGACTGGATGATAATGAGATGAAATCAATATATATTATATCACACTAGTACTGCAGCCGGACAGGTAGATATATTTATTATATAATGACTGATGACGGACCTGCTGGACACTGTCAGCTCAGCAGCACCGCAGACTGCTACAGTAAGCTACTATAGTAGTATGTATAAAGAAGAAAGAAAAGAAAAAACCACGGGTAGGTGGTATACAATTATGGATGGACGAGCGACTGCCGACACAGAGGTAGCTACAGCCGTGGACTACCGTACTGTGTCTGCTGCTAATATAGACTGGATGATAATGAGATGAAATCAATATATATATATATATAATATCACTAGTACTGCAGCCGGACAGGTATATATATTTATTATGTAATGACTGATGACGGACCTGCTGGACACTGTCAGCTCAGCAGCACCGCAGACTGCTACAGTAAGCTACTATAGTAGTATGTATAAAGAAGAAAGAAAAAAAAAACCACGGGTAGGTGGTATACAATTATGGATGGACGAGCGACTGCCGACACAGAGGTAGCTACAGCCGTGGACTACCGTACTGTGTCTGCTGCTAATATAGACTGGATGATAATGAGATGAAATCAATATATATATATATATATAATATCACTAGTACTGCAGCCGGACAGGTATATATATTTATTATGTAATGACTGATGACGGACCTGCTGGACACTGTCAGCTCAGCAGCACCGCAGACTGCTACAGTAAGCTACTATAGTAGTATGTATAAAGAAGAAAGAAAAAAAAAACCACGGGTAGGTGGTATACAATATTATATATATATTATATACAATTATATATATATATATATATATATATATATTAAACTCACTGGTGGTGATTATTAAACTGGTGGTCAGGTCACTGGTCACACTATCAGCAACTTGCAAGTAGTACTCCTAAGCAGACAATCACAATATATATTATACTGGTGGTCAGTGTGGTCACAATGGCAGTGTGGCACTCTGGCAGCAAAAGTGTGCACTGTACGTTATATGTACTCCTGAGTCCTGCTCTCAGACTCTAACTGCTCCCCACTGTCAGTGTCTCCCCCACAAGTCAGATAATACAGTCACACTATCTATCACTTCAGCAAGTAACTACTAGTACTCCTCCTAATGCTCCCCAAAATTACTACTGTGTCTCTCTCTACTGTCTCACTCTCTTCTCTATAAACGGAGAGGACGCCAGCCACGTCCTCTCCCTATGAATCTCAATGCACGTGTGAAAATGGCGGCGACGCGCGGCTCCTTATATAGAATCCGAGTCTCGCGATAGAATCCGAGCCTCGCGAGAATCCGACAGCGGGATGATGACGTTCGGGCGCGCTCGGGTTAACCGAGCAAGGCGGGAAGATCCGAGTCGCTCGGCCCCGTGTAAAAAAAACTGAAGTTCGGGCGGGTTCGGATTCCGAGGAACCGAACCCGCTCATCCCTAGTTAAAATGCCTATTTTACAAATGTAAAAGTCCTCTATAGATTACTTTTACCTGGGATTTTAAAGGGTGACTCCACTTGACCATTCTATTGCCTAAATAAAATCACTATGCTGTACGCTATATTTTACTGGAATAATTCCAGGTATTTTAACTATGACTTCTGTGTTCTGACTGCAATTTCCAGTTGAAATTTCAGAAACAAACTGTTGCTACCCTTTGACAACTAGGTTATAGAAAATTGTTTTCCTTAGCAATACCTGTAACAATGGAAACAATCAGCACAGGCCACAGTTTCCATGGTTACAAATGTTGCTAAGGAAGGTCAGTTTCAACAAATTCTATTTCAAGCATAAAGATTTTTCCCGGTAAATTGTAGTGCCCTAAAAAAGGGTTTTAATTAGGCAAAATCATTTTTGATTGTCTTTACACTTTAATGTAGGCTTTTCTTGTATTATTATTATTATTATTATTATTATTATTATTATAGTTCCTGTGTCTTTTCATGTACAGCTATATGGACTCACTTTTTATTTTTTAAATAATTTTCCTTTAATGAAAAGGATCCTGCTAACTTACCACAATTCCTAAACCCCCACCTTCAGACCATATTCCAGCAGAGACTTGCTCTAAATGAGCGAAACATGACAGGTTTGTAAAATGAATGTTCAAATACACGCAAGGCTGGCCTGTGCATACTGAGGCTCGGAGATGCTTATAGTCAATTTTGACCTGCATGCAAATGTTTTCTTTCAAGGGCAATTTAACTCACACAGGTATTTTAATTAGACCTGTTGTTGACTTGTGACTTGAAAGTTGTAATTCCTCTTGACAGCCCTAGACATCAGGTGTAACACAGACAGAGCATTTAGGCACGCACCATAGGGGTTTTGCAGAGCCTTTGTGCAATATTCTCATTTTTGTTGTTATTAAACCTATTACTTGCGAAAACAGCACATACTGTACTGTAGATAGGAACTATGGGGGTCATTCCGAGTTGATCGCTCTGTATTTTTTTCTCGCAACGGAGCGATAAGTCGCTAATGCGCATGCGCAATGTCCGCAGTGCGACTGCGCCAAGTAAATTTGCTATGCAGTTAGGTATTTTACTCACGGCATTACAAGATTTTTTCTTCGTTCTGGTGATCGTAATGTGATTGACAGGAAGTGGGTGTTTCTGGGCGGAAACAGGCCGTTTTATGGGTGTGTGCGAAAAAACGCTACCGTTTCTGGGAAAAACGCGGGAGTGGCTGGAGAAATGGAGGAGTGTCTGGGCGAACGCTGGGTGTGTTTGTGACGTCAAACCAGGAACGACAAGCACTGAACTGATCGCAGATGCCGAGTAAGTCTGGAGCTACTCAGAAACTGCTAAGAAGTGTCTATTCGCAATTCTGCTAATCTTTCGTTCGCAATTTTGATAATCTAAGATTCACTCCCAGTAGGCGGCGGCTTAGCGTGTGCAAAGCTGCTAAAAGCAGCTTGCGAGCGAACAACTCGGAATGAGGGCCTATAACCCAGAGATTACAACAGAGTATTAAACGGAGGATGCAGCAGCTGACATCAAAGTCATTAACAGCACCCGCTGTGATCAGGCAGTATCATGAGAGGTAATAAATAATTCAATACCTGTCACAATAAGCCCCTCCCCTGCATCAAGTGCTGTTAATAACTTGAATGTAGTTCCCTGTCAGGAAGTGTAACACACTGCTGTAATCTCTGTGTCAGAAGTACCCACCTATAGGTATACACATTGGAGGCAGCCATTTTGTGGGCATGATAAATATTCGGCCAACCAGTTCTTTAAGCGTATTGGTGCAGCCCACTAAATGGCTGGTTATACCTTGTGTAGGTGATTGGTCTACATTAAAGGTTTTCTTAAAGTCTTTCCATAGTTTTACTCTGAGGATTTTTGTTGTTTTTTTGCTTATATGGATTTAATATAAATTCCCTGTGCTGCTATACCAATCAGAGCCGGCCTTAGGCATAGGCAAACTAGGCAAATGCCTAGGGCATTTGGTATGCTTAGGGGCACCAGCAGCTTCTGCTGATTAAAATGATATGCGGCATGCCTATATTCTGTGTGTGACTGTGGCTGTATCTGCATACGAAATACTACGTTGCAGTGTAGTCCTGGAAATCCCTGTAATGTAGCATTTCATATGCAGATGTAGCCGCAGTCACACACAGAATATAGGCATGCTGCATATCATTTTAATCAGCAGAAGCTGCTTGTGCATCCTAGCCAGATAGTAATGCAAATAAGATGCATTTTCATAAACAAAAGGCGCCTGACGTTAGCAGAGCTTCCAGCTGACTCATACCAGGCATCTCCTGCAGAACTAGCGGTGGTGCTAGGGGGCACCAGCCAAAATCTTGCCTAGGGCATCATATTGGTTAGGGCCGGCTCTGATACCAATATCACATCTCCCAGCTGCCTCAGTTTGGTGGGACAATGTCAGTTTGAGGGAGTTCTCCTGAGATCCTGCAGATCATTTACGTCAAAGAAATTTATATTGGGTGTGTACCAAAAGGTTCCAACATACACAATTGTGAATTTTGCATTTGTACAACCATTGGAGGGCCACAGTTTGCCAAACCATTTATAATATACCCATCCACTACTTATTGATGCCGATAGGGTCTGTACACATCGGAACGATGTTCGCTCGATGCGACATCGTTTGCGATGGGTCCCCGACATAGGCAAGTGCATACACACTTACTAATGTCGGCTGCGACGGGGTGGTGATTGGATCCTTGCTTGCCCTCGTAGGCAATATCGCACGTTGGACCTGCATGCGATGCAGGATACGATCCGCGGGAGCGCACATCGTATCCTGTATCGAGTGTACACACTATACAATATCCGTTATCAGCCGGATCGTATGCGATATTGCATAGTGTGTATGCACCCTCAGGCCCACCTTCAGTTAGCGGCACTGTGCAGTTGTGATGTGCGGCTATGCACATGACTGATTATTATTGCACCACAATACTGCACCTCACAGCTATCACCACTAATTTAATTGCCCCCTCAATGAAGATTTAGGGGGGTATCCAATTAGCCCAATAGCTGGTGCTTATCCCCCGCCTGCAGGCAAAGCTAAATCCCTTATAAGTGACTATTTTTTCCTCGATAAGGGCCCTAAAATATATAGGGGTCACGGCTTTTCGTGGACCCTGTGTATATTTTGGAGACACTGATAAAAGGATCTAAACATGGTCAGTAGATCCCAATATTGTGCAGTGTGTCAGCATTCCCAATAATCTGCCCATATTTCCTAACTACAGCATCCTCCTTATTGGTAGACAAATGCAAATTCACCAGAAAATCGGTAGGTTTTAGCAAAAAAAAAACAACTTAGTATGTAGCGCCGATATTGCCACCTTCCACTGGCAGAAAAATTATGGTGATTGTCAGGTAGACCAAAAAAATCACATAGTATGTTATGAGCTTAGTTTGTGGAACATCAGATTCTCAGAACATTCACTCAACTGATCTTGTCAGAGGCCCAAAAAAAAAACAATTTTCACATGTGTGGATATGTTAAAAAAAAAAAAAAAAAAAAAAAAAATAATAACATACCCCTCCTGTGGTCCTGCATCATCTCCGTTTCCATAAAGTGAACTCTGATTGGGGGATAGCCCCTGCCATCCACCAATCAGCATGCTGACAGAAATTAACTCTCTGACTGCAGGCTGGTAGAGAATGTTGTACTCTGGTGAATGATGGCTCCAGCCATCCACCAAACTCATACCTCCCAACATGACCCTCTCCAGGAGGGACACAGTGCTCTGCTTCTGGACTTTTCTCTTAATTTATGATTGACGACACCTGTTTTGGACAGGTTGATGGATAAGAAGGTGTTTCAGCACAGGTGATGGCAATCATAAATTAAGAGGAAAGTCCAGGAGCAGAGCATTCTATCCCTCCTGGAGAGGGTCATGTTGGGAGGTATGCTCATTGCTAACTGCATGCTAACAGCCATTCACTGGGCTACAGGCTGGAAAGCAGATAATGTTGCTCTACAGGGCAGTTTCTAGGGCTGGGCAAGCCGTGTAATCTAATGTCTCCATGGGATTGCTGAGGGCTGAGCTGGGGGGAACTGGGGAACACAGAACTCCCAATCGCCATCTCCTCTCCCGGCCATGCGCTATTGCAGAGTGTATGGGGGAGCGGCACTAAAATTAAATCAACCAGAGAGATAAAGTGGAGAGAGATAAAGTACCAGCTGATCAACTCATTTTTCAAACACAGACTGTAACATGGCAGTTAGGAGCTGATTGGCTGGTGCTTTATCTCTCTCCACTTTATCTTTCTCCAAATCTTAGTACATGTTGCCCCAATGGCTCAAAAAGAAATTGAAAATTGAATTTGCTTTGTTTCCCAAAAAATATTTTAAAGAAAATGAGTTTTCCTATATGTTGTATTAATGACTACAACAAACTAAACAGATGTATGAATATATGGGTTCCGGGATGAATGGTCGACCATGTTATGGTCGACAGTCATTAGGTCGACCACTATTGGTCGACATTGACATGGTCGACATGAACACATGGTCGACACATGAAAATGGTCGACACATGAAAGGTCGACACATGAAAAGGTCGACATGAGTTTTTTTTTACCTTTTTTGGTGTTGTTTTTTGCGTAAAGTGACTGGGAACCCCAAATGTGCACAGCGTCCCCTCGCATGGCTCACTTCGCTCACCATGCTTCGGGCATGGTGCCTTCGCTCCGCTACCGCTTCGCTCGGCACAGATTACCGTTCCAATCGTAGTCCACGTGGATCATAAAGTATGGAAAAGTTCCCCAAAAGGAAAAAAAGTTAAAAAATTCATGTCGACCTTTTCATGTGTCGACATTTCATTTGTCGACCATGTGTCCATGTCGACCATGTCAATGTCGACCAATAGTGGTCAACCTAATGACTGTCAACCATAACATGGTCGACCATGTGAACGGATACCAAATATATGAGCCTTGCTTCATAAAGAATGGAAAAAAGTGAAATTTCATGCAAATCAAATTTAATTACAGACTGGTTATCCACACTGTACAGTATACTGCTGAACATGGGTGACAGAGCTGCTAATGCATTCTGCTCAGGGACATCCTAACGTATAAGCACACTGGGCAGCTGCCAGGGCCCCACAATTTTAGGGGCCTTCGAGCAAGGGGTGGGTGCTGGTAGTAAAATCAGAGCGTCAGGGCCGTTTGTAGACAATTTGGCTCCCATTGCAAACAGTAAAAATGTGCCCCCTACCCCGAGATATTTTAAAAATGTAGCATATAAGGAAACACGGGGCATGGCCTCACTGCAAGGGGTGTGGCCTTGCAGGAAAAGATTACCTTACACCCGAGTTTTGCACTCTGCATTCCTATACATTGGCCACCACAGGAAAAAAAAATCTGATTCATGCCCCTTACATTTGTCATTTTTCCTCTCTATAGTAATGCCCCTTGCACATTATGCACCACATCATAATGACCCTTATACAATATGCCACACACCATAATGCCCCTTACACATTATGTCACACAGTATACTGTACTGTTTCTTATAACATTGTGCCACACAAAGTAATGCTCCTTGAAACATTGGGCATAATTCTGAGTTGATCGCAGCAGCAAATTTGTTAGCAGTTGGGCAAAACTATGTGCTCTGCAGCGGGGGCAGATGTATCATATGCAGAGAGAGTTAGATTTGGGTGAGGTGTGTTCAAACTGAAATCTAAATTGCAGTGTAAAAATAAAGCAGCCAGTATTTACTAGAGATGTGCACTGGAAATTTTTCGGGTTTTGTGTTTTGGATTCGGCTCCGCGGACTTGTTTTGGATTCGGACGTGTTTAGGCAAAACCTCCCTTAAAATTTTTTGTCGGATTCGGGTGTTTTTTTTCAAAACCCCCTCAAAAACAGCTTAAGTCATAGAATTTGGGGGTAATTTTGATCCTATAGTATTATTAACCTCAATAACCATAATTTCCACTCATTTCCAGTCTATTCTGAACACCTCACACCTCACCATATTATTTTTAGTCCTAAAATTTGCACCGAGTTCGCTGGATGACTAAGCTAAGTGACCCAAGTGGGCGGCACAAACACCTGGCCCATCTAGGAGCGACACTGCAGTGTCAGACAGCATGGCACTTAAAAAAATTGCCCCCAAACATCACATGATGCAAAGATAAATAAAATTAAAAAAAGAGGTGCAAGATGGCATTGTCCTTGGGCCCTCCCACCCACCCTTATGTTGTATAAACAGGACATGCACACTTTAATAAACCTATCATTTCAGCGACAGGGTCTGCCACACGACTGAGGCTGAAATGACTGGTTGATTTGGGCCCCCACCAAAAAAGAAGCAATCAATCTCTCCTTGCACAAACTTGCTCCACAGAGGCAAGATGTCCACCTCCTCCTCATCCTCCGATTCCTCACCCCTTTCACTGTGTACATTCCCGTCCTCACAGAGTATTCATTCGTCCCCACTGGAATACACCATCACAGGTCCCTGTGTACTTTCTGGAGGCAATTGCTGGTAAATATCTCCAGGGAGGAATTGATTATAATTCATTTTGATGAACATCATCTTCTCCACATATTGTGGAAGTAACCTTGTACGCCGATCGCTGACAAGGTGACCGGCTGCACTAAACACTCTTTCGGAGTACACACTGGAGGGGGGGCAACTTAGGTAGAATAAAGCCAGTTTGTGCAAGGGCCTCCAAATTGCCTCTTTTTCCTGCCAGTATACGTACGGACTGTCTGACGTGCCTACTTGGATGCTGTCACTCATATAATCCTCCAACATTCTTTCAATGGTGACAGAATCATATGCAGTGACAGTAGACGACATGTCAGTAATCGTTGGCAGGTCCTTCAGTCCGGACCAGATGTCAGTTTTCACTCCTGACTGCCCTGCATCATCGCCAGCGGGTGGTTTTGGAAATCTGATCCTTTTCCTGGCAGCTCCAGTGGCGGTAGAAAATGAAGGAGGAGCTGTTGGCGGGTCACGTTCCGCTTGACTTGACAAGTGTCTCACCAGCAGGTCTTTGAACATCTGCAGACTTGTGTCTGCCGGAAAGAGAGATACAACGTAGGCTTTAAACCTAGGATTGAGCACGGTGGCCAAAATGTAGTGCTCTGATTTAACAGATTGACCACACGTGAATCCTGGTTAAGCGAATGAAGGGCTCCATCCACAAGTCCCACATGTCACAACTGAGGGCCTGAGCTGACGGGAGGCAGCCTCAGTTGTAGGGGCTGAGATGTAACGGAACCTGGGAGGTTGTATCAGACCCCTAGACATGTAAGTAACATGTAGAATAACTGCCCGAAGGCGTGACCACGACAACCAGGATAAAAGTCAATGATGTTTATTATGACAAACTCCGTAACACAGCAGCAGTAAAGGAAACATAAAAGTCAACAGAGGATAAATACAATTCCTGGGTACTACAGGGTGGCAAGGGCCACAGGCACTGGTAGTATGAGACAGTTCTTATAATCTTCTAGTTGGAAAGTCCTTACCAGGCCTGACTGTAGCAATGGAGAGAACCCAGGATCGTACCAGCTGATGTTCCAGGAAAGGCTGGGCTGCTGAAGGTAAAACGGCTGCTGTGGATACTGGCTGGAACCAGACTGTTGTTGGTACGGAGTGGATACTGGCTGGAACCAGTTAAATAATAAACGAACTTGAGAGCGATGAAATAATAATGAAGTTTGGAGTTTGAGAGCGGTGAAATAATAATACCGGTGGAGAGTGGTAAACTGCAGAAAAGGACACCGGCCCTTTAAGAGAAGCTATACACTGCTGGAAGCTGGGCTGGAAGCAGGTGATTGTTTGAGAGCGGTGAAATAATAATACCAGTGGAGAGTGGTAAACTGCAGAAAGGACACCGGCCCTTTAAGAGAAGCTGTACACTGCTGGAAGCTGGGCTGGAAGCAGGTGATTGTTGTAGCTGGAAACAGGTGAGTCCAGAATGGATCGGAGAGTCAGGCTACACCACAGATGGAATGCTGGTGCGGGTCTCTATAGCAGAAGTCTGGAGACAGGAGCTGGAACCTGGAAGACAACCACAGGAGAGAGACAAACTGGAACTAGGTTAGACAACCAAAGCACTGACGCCTTCCTTGCTCAGGCACAGCTTACTTATACCTGCAGCAAGGAAGGGGTTGGCTAGGCAATTATGCAAATCAACAATACAGACAGCAGATTGGTGGAAATGATCAGATGACAAAATCCAAGATGGCTGCGCCCATGCAGACACTTGGAGGGAAGTTTGGTTTGTAATCCATGTGAGAATTGAAACAGTAATGGCGACGCCGGCCACAGGAGACAGGAGACGCCAGACTGACAAGCGCACATTTAACCACGCGGGCACAGCGGAGGCCGCGGCTGATGAAATCACCACTCTGACATTCTGCATGTGGAAACTCAGGAACAGCGGGATCCGGTCCTGGAACGCTGAGCCAGCCTTAGGAGGCATCTGAAGGGTAAGTAATGGCGTCCAGATACCCGGATCGTGACAGCACCCCCCCCTTTAGGAGTGGCCCCAGGACACTTCTTAGGCTTTAAAGGAAACTTTGCGTGGAAATTTCGGACCAAGGCAGGAGCATGGACGTCTGAGGCATTGGTCCAAGAGCGTTCTTCAGGACCATAGCCCTTCCAGTCAATGAGGTATTGTAACTGACCGTAACGGAAACGTGAGTCCAAAATCTTGGCCACCTCGTACTCGACTCCCCGTTGAGTCTGAACTTTGGGAGCTGGAGGAAGTGCGGAATGAAACCGATTCAGGATCAGCGGTTTCAACAAAGAAACATGAAATGTCCTGGGTATTTTCAAGAAGGATGGTAACTGTAACCTGTAGGCAACAGGATTGATGACTTGTTCAATCTTGAAGGGTCCGATGTAGCGAGGTGCAAATTTCATGCTGGGAACTCTCAACCTCAAATTCTTCGTGGACAGCCACACACGATCACCCACCTTGAGAGCAGGAACCGCTCTACGCTTCCTATCGGCAAACTTCTTATACCTGAATGAGGCTTTAAGCAGGGCTGCACGGACGTTCCTCCAGTTATTTGAAAACTGACGCAAGGTGACATCCACTGCTGGAACAGAAGTTGCGGGAAGCGGTTGGAATTCTGGGACTTTAGGGTGGAATCCATAATTAATGAAGAATGGTGTAGAAGAAGATGAATGGTATTGATTGTTGTGGCTGAACTCGGCCCAAGGAAGGAGTTGAACCCAGTCATCTTGAGAGGAAGACACATATATACGGAGGAAGGCCTCCAAGTCCTGATTCACCCTCTCGGTTTGACCATTGGTCTGAGGATGGTAAGCCGTGGAAAACTTTAACTTGACTTGGAGGGCTTGACACAAACTTCGCCAAAATTTGGCTACAAATTGTACTCCACGATCCGAGATGATCTCTTCAGGAAGACCGTGAAGTCGGAAGATCTCTTGTATAAACACTTGAGCCAACTTGGAAGCTGACGGAAGACCGGTGAGAGGGATGAAATGTGCCATCTTGGTGAACCGGTCAACTACCACCCAGATGGTATTAAACTTGTTGCAGATAGGTAGATCGGAAACAAAGTCCATCGACAAATGGGTCCAAGGTCGACGGGGAACAGATAATGGAACCAGTTGCCCCGCAGGCGACTGGCGGGAGACTTTGTGTTGGGCACACTTTGGGCAGGAGGCAATAAATTCCATAACGTCCTTCTTCAGAGTTGGCCACCAGTAGGACCTAGAAATAAATTCAAGGGTTTTCTGAATGCCTGTATGTCCAGCAAAACGGGAAGCATGGGCCCAATGCATGAGCTTCTTCCTTAGAACTGGCTTAACAAAACTTTTCCCTGGTGGAGGCGTAGAGTCCATCCCTACCGTGGAGAATGCCAACGGATTAATAATAGGATGCTTGTCTGCAGACTCGGACTCATTTTCTTGCTCCCATGAGCGGGAAAGGGCATCGGCCTTACGATTCTGAGAACCCGGACAGAACTGGAGTTTAAAGTCAAACCTAGAGAAGAAAAGTGCCCATCTGGCCTGACGAGGATTCAGACATTGTGCGCCTTTGAGATATAAAAGATTTTTGTGGTCGGTAAGTATGGTGATTGAGTGGGAAGCTCCCTCCAACAGGTATCTCCACTCCTCCAGAGCGAGCTTGATGGCTAGCAACTCCTGATCGCCAATGGCATAGTTGCGCTCAGCTGGGGAGAACTTCCGGGAGAAGAAACTGCAAGGATGTAGATGTCCATCTTTGGCCCTCTGGGATAACACTGCTCCTACTCCAACGGAGGAGGCATCTACCTCTAAGATAAAAGGAGAGTCGGTGTCGGGCTGTTTCAGAACTGGTGCAGAGATGAACCGTTGCTTCAGAAGGTGAAAGGCCTGTGTAGCTTCCTCGGACCACTTGGACGGATTAGCACCTTTCTTGGTTAATGCAGTGATAGGCGCCACAATGGTGGAAAAGTCTCGTATAAATTTTCTATAATAATTGGCGAACCCTAAGAACCTCTGGACCCCTTTAAGGCTTAAGGGTATAGGCCAATTCTGGATTGCTTGGAGTTTCTCAGGATCCATCTCTAGTCCGGAACCGGACACAATGTAACCTAGAAACGGAATGGTTTTAACTTCAAACACACACTTCTCCAATTTACAATAGAGGTGATTGACACGGAGACGGGAAAGAACCTCTTTTACCCAGAAACGATGATCTTCGAGATTATTAGCAAAGATGAGGATGTCGTCTAGATAAACCACGACATGGCGGTACAAGATGTCCCTGAAAATCTCATTCACGAAGTGCTGGAAGACTGCTGGAGCGTTGCTCAATCCGAAGGGCATGACGAGGTACTCATAATGTCTGTCACGGGTGTTAAAGGCGGTCTTCCACTCGTCACCCTCACGGATTCGGATGAGATTGTAGGCACCTCTCAAGTCCAGCTTTGTGAAAATAGTTGCACCACTAACTCTATCAAAGAGCTCGGTAATCAGGGGTAAAGGGTATCGGTTCTTGACGGTAATGTCGTTCAGACCTCTGTAGTCGATGCACGGACGCAGACCACCGTCTTTCTTCTTAACGAAGAAGAAGCCTGCGCCGGCTGGAGAAGAAGATGGTCGGATGAAACCCTTCGCCAGGTTCTCTTTGATGTACTCTTCCATGGAGTGTGTCTCAGGCAGAGACAACGGATAAGTTCGACCTCGCGGTGGAACCTTCCCTGGAATGAGGTCGATTGGGCAGTCCCATTCTCTATGAGGAGGAAGGATATCAGCAGAGGCTTTACTGAACATGTCCGTGAAGTCTTGATATGGAGGAGGCGGAACATCAGATGACCTGGGGAAGGAAGAACAAACAGGAAGAACTTTGGCTAAACAAGTCTCAGCACAGGAGGGACCCCATGCCAGTATTTGCGTAGTCGTCCAGTCAATTGATGGGTTGTGGAGACGGAGCCATGGAAGGCCTAAAACCACTGGATGTGTGGCTCTTGGAATCACTAAAAAAGAAATATACTCAGAATGAAGAACTCCCACTCTCAGACGAACTGGAAGAGTCCTTAAGGAAATGACTGCGTCAAAAATCTTGCTGCCATCCACGGCAGTCAAAGAGATGGACGAGGACAGTCTCTCGGTGGGTAGGGACCACCGTTTAACATAAGCTTCGGTTATGAAATTCCCAGCTGCTCCGGAATCAAGGAGGGCAATGACGTTCCTGTAACGTTGAGCAATTTGGAGCGACACTGGGAGGTTACAGTCATGAGGAGATGGAGAGGAGATCATTACTCCTAGCCGGCCCTCTCCTTGGCGAGCTAGGATCTGGAGTTTCCCGGACGTTTGGGACAGGCATTGATAGTGTGCGACGGAGCTGCACAGTAGAGACAGAGAGACTCAGAGAGACGTCTTCGGCGCTCAGCGGGAGATAGACGGGAACGACTAATTTGCATAGGCTCATCCTTGGATGGAGATGGTTGACGAGGAGGAGGAGCAGAAGATTTAGGAGTAGATGATCTTCCTCGCTCGGTTGCTCTCTCTCTGAAACGTAGATCAACCTTCGTGCAAAGAGAAATTAGCTCATCCAACTTAGAGGGCAAGTCTCTGGTAGCTAACTCATCCTTGATGCGTTCTGATAAGCCATGCCAGAATGCAGCATACAGGGCCTCGTCGTTCCATGCCAGTTCGGATGCCAGGATTTTAAACTGTATAAGATACTGTCCCACAGTACGTGTTCCCTGGCGAAAACGGAGAATCTCAGATGAAGCAGATGTTATCCGGCCTGGCTCGTCGAAGATGCGCCTGAATGTAGCTACAAAGTCAGTATAGGAGGATAGCAGGGGATCAGACTTCTCCCATAAAGGTGATGCCCAGTCAAGGGCTGAGCCACTGAGAAGGGAGATGATATAGGCAATAGAGATGAGCGCCTGAAATTTTTCGGGTTTTGTGTTTTGGTTTTGGGTTCGGTTCCGCGGCCGTGTTTTGGGTTCGAACGCGTTTTGGCAAAACCTCACCGAATTTTTTTTGTCGGATTCGGGTGTGTTTTGGATTCGGGTGTTTTTTTCAAAAAACACTAAAAAACAGCTTAAATCATAGAATTTGGGGGTCATTTTGATCCCAAAGTATTATTAACCTCAAAAACCATAATTTACACTCATTTTCAGTCTATTCTGAATACCTCACACCTCACAATATTATTTTTAGTCCTAAAATTTGCACCGAGGTCGCTGTGTGAGTAAGATAAGCGACCCTAGTGGCCGACACAAACACCGGGCCCATCTAGGAGTGGCACTGCAGTGTCACGCAGGATGTCCCTTCCAAAAAACCCTCCCCAAACAGCACATGACGCAAAGAAAAAAAGAGGCGCAATGAGGTAGCTGTGTGAGTAAGATTAGCGACCCTAGTGGCCGACACAAACACCGGGCCCATCTAGGAGTGGCACTGCAGTGTCACGCAGGATGGCCCTTCCAAAAAACCCTCCCCAAACAGCACATGACGCAAAGAAAAAAAGAGGCGCAATGAGGTAGCTGTGTGAGTAAGATTAGCGACCCTAGTGGCCGACACAAACACCGGGCCCATCTAGGAGTGGCACTGCAGTGTCACGCAGGATGTCCCTTCCAAAAAACCCTCCCCAAACAGCACATGACGCAAAGAAAAAAAGAGGCGCAATGAGGTAGCTGTGTGAGTAAGATTAGCGACCCTAGTGGCCGACACAAACACCGGGCCCATCTAGGAGTGGCACTGCAGTGTCACGCAGGATGTCCCTTCCAAAAAACCCTCCCCAAACAGCACATGACGCAAAGAAAAAAAGAGGCGCAATGAGGTAGCTGACTGTGTGAGTAAGATTAGCGACCCTAGTGGCCGACACAAACACCGGGCCCATCTAGGAGTGTCACTGCAGTGTCACGCAGGATGTCCCTTCCAAAAAACCCTCCCCAATCAGCACATGATGCAAAGAAAAAGAAAAGAAAAAAGAGGTGCAAGATGGAATTGTCCTTGGGCCCTCCCACCCACCCTTATGTTGTATAAACAAAACAGGACATGCACACTTTAACCAACCCATCATTTCAGTGACAGGGTCTGCCACACGACTGTGACTGATATGACGGGTTGGTTTGGACCCCCCCCAAAAAAAGAAGCAATTAATCTCTCCTTGCACAAACTGGCTCTACAGAGGCAAGATGTCCACCTCATCTTCACCCTCCGATATATCACCGTGTACATCCCCCTCCTCACAGATTATCAATTCGTCCCCACTGGAATCCACCATCTCAGCTCCCTGTGTACTTTGTGGAGGCAATTGCTGCTGGTCAATGTCTCCGCGGAGGAATTGATTATAATTCATTTTAATGAACATCATCTTCTCCACATTTTCTGGATGTAACCTCGTACGCCGATTGCTGACAAGGTGAGCGGCGGCACTAAACACTCTTTCGGAGTACACACTTGTGGGAGGGCAACTTAGGTAGAATAAAGCCAGTTTGTGCAAGGGCCTCCAAATTGCCTCTTTTTCCTGCCAGTATAAGTACGGACTGTGTGACGTGCCTACTTGGATGCGGTCACTCATATAATCCTCCACCATTCTATCAATGTTGAGAGAATCATATGCAGTGACAGTAGACGACATGTCCGTAATCGTTGTCAGGTCCTTCAGTCCGGACCAGATGTCAGCATCAGCAGTCGCTCCAGACTGCCCTGCATCACCGCCAGCGGGTGGGCTCGGAATTCTGAGCCTTTTCCTCGCACCCCCAGTTGCGGGAGAATGTGAAGGAGGAGATGTTGACAGGTCGCGTTCCGCTTGACTTGACAATTTTGTCACCAGCAGGTCTTTCAACCCCAGCAGACTTGTGTCTGCCGGAAAGAGAGATCCAAGGTAGGCTTTAAATCTAGGATCGAGCACGGTGGCCAAAATGTAGTGCTCTGATTTCAACAGATTGACCACCCGTGAATCCTTGTTAAGCGAATTAAGGGCTGCATCCACAAGTCCCACATGCCTAGCGGAATCGCTCCCTTTTAGCTCCTTCTTCAATGCCTCCAGCTTCTTCTGCAAAAGCCTGATGAGGGGAATGACCTGACTCAGGCTGGCAGTGTCTGAACTGACTTCACGTGTGGCAAGTTCAAAGGGCATCAGAACCTTGCACAACGTTGAAATCATTCTCCACTGCACTTGAGACAGGTGCATTCCACCTCCTATATCGTGCTCAATTGTATAGGCTTGAATGGCCTTTTGCTGCTCCTCCAACCTCTGAAGCATATAGAGGGTTGAATTCCACCTCGTTACCACTTCTTGCTTCAGATGATGGCAGGGCAGGTTCAGTAGTTTTTGGTGGTGCTCCAGTCTTCTGTACGTGGTGCCTGTACGCCGAAAGTGTCCCGCAATTCTTCTGGCCACCGACAGCATCTCTTGCACGCCCCTGTCGTTTTTAAAAAAATTCTGCACCACCAAATTCAAGGTATGTGCAAAACATGGGACGTGCTGGAATTTGCCCATATTTAATGCACACACAATATTGCTGGCGTTGTCCGATGCCACAAATCCACAGGAGAGTCCAATTGGGGTAAGCCATTCCGCGATGATCTTCCTCAGTTGCCGTAAGAGGTTTTCAGCTGTGTGCGTATTCTGGAAAGCGGTGATACAAAGCGTAGCCTGCCTAGGAAAGAGTTGGCGTTTGCGAGATGCTGCTACTGGTGCCGCCGCTGCTGTTCTTGCGGCGGGAGTCCATACATCTACCCAGTGGGCTGTCACAGTCATATAGTCCTGACCCTGCCCTGCTCCACTTGTCCACATGTCCGTGGTTAAGTGGACATTGGGTACAACTGCATTTTTTAGGACACTGGTGAGTCTTTTTCTGACGTCCGTGTACATTCTCGGTATCGCCTGCCTAGAGAAGTGGAACCTAGATGGTATTTGGTAACGGGGGCACACTGCCTCAATAAATTGTCTAGTTCCCTGTGAACTAACGGCGGATACCGGACGCACGTCTAACACCAACATAGTTGTCAAGGCCTCAGTTATCCGCTTTGCAGTAGGATGACTGCTGTGATATTTCATCTTCCTCGCAAAGGACTGTTGAACAGTCAATTGCTTACTGGAAGTAGTACAAGTGGGCTTACGACTTCCCCTCTGGGATGACCATCGACTCCCAGCGGCAACAACAGCAGCGCCAGCAGCAGTAGGCGTTACACGCAAGGATGCATCGGAGGAATCCCAGGCAGGAGAGGACTCGTCAGAATTGCCAGTGACATGGCCTGCAGGACTATTGGCATTCCTGGGGAAGGAGGAAATTGACACTGAGGGAGTTGGTGGGGTGGTTTGCGTGAGCTTGGTTACAAGAGGAAGGGATTTACTGGTCAGTGGACTGCTTCCGCTGTCACCCAAAGTTTTTGAACTTGTCACTGACTTATTATGAATGCGCTGCAGGTGACGTATAAGGGAGGATGTTCCGAGGTGGTTAACGTCCTTACCCCTACTTATTACAGCTTGACAAAGGGAACACACGGCTTGACACCTGTTGTCCGCATTTCTGGTGAAATACCTCCACACCGAAGAGCTGATTTTTTTGGTATTTTCACCTGGCATGTCAACGGCCATATTCCTCCCACGGACAACAGGTATCTCCCCGGGTGCCTGACTTAAACAAACCACCTCACCATCAGAATCCTCCTGGTCAATTTCCTCCCCAGCGCCAGCAACACCCATATCCTCCTCATCCTGGTGTACTTCAACACTGACATCTTCAATCTGACTATCAGGAACTGGACTGCGGGTGCTCCTTCCAGCACTTGCAGGGGGCGTGCAAATGGTGGAAGGCGCATGCTCTTCACGTCCAGTGTTGGGAAGGTCAGGCATCGCAACCGACACAATTGGACTCTCCTTGTGGATTTGGGATTTCGAAGAATGCACAGTTCTATGCTGTGCTGCTTTTGCCAGCTTGAGTCTTTTCATTTTTCTAGCGAGAGGCTGAGTGCTTCCATCCTCATGTGAAGCTGAACCACTAGCCATGAACATAGGCCAGGGCCTCAGCCGTTCCTTGCCACTCCGTGTGGTAAATGGCATATTGGCAAGTTTACGCTTCTCCTCCGACAATTTTATTTTAGGTTTTGGAGTCCTTTTTTTTCTGATATTTGGTGTTTTGGATTTGACATGCTCTGTACTATGACATTGGGCATCGGCCTTGGCAGACGACGTTGCTGGCATTTCATCGTCTCGGCCATGACTAGTGGCAGCAGCTTCAGCACGAGGTGGAAGTGGATCTTGATCTTTCCCTAATTTTGGAACCTCAACATTTTTGTTCTCCATATTTTAATAGGCACAACTAAAAGGCACCTCAGGTAAACAATGGAGATGGATACTAGTATACAATTATGGACTGCCTGCCGACTGCAGACACAGAGGTAGCCACAGCCGTGAACTACCGTACTGTACTGTGTCTGCAGCTAATATAGACTGGTTGATAAAGAGAAGATGTCTATGTAACTATGTATGTATAAAGAAGAATGAAAAAAATCCACGGTTAGGTGGTATTACAATTATGGACGGACTGCCTGCCGAGTGCAGAGACACAGAGGTAGCCACAGCCGTGAACTACCGTACTGTGTCTGCTGCGACTGGATGATAAATGATATAAAAAATATATATATATCACTACTGCAGCCGGACAGGTATATATTATATATTATATAATGACGGACCTGCTGGACACTGTCTGTCAGCAAAATGAGTTTTATTTTTATAGAATAAAAAAAAAAAAAACACACAAGTGAAGTCACACGACGAGTGTTTAACTTTTTCAGGCAATCACAATATAAGTATACTACTAACTATACTGGTGGTCAGTGTGGTCAGGTCACTGGTCAGTCACACTGGCAGTGGCACTCCTGCAGCAAAAGTGTGCACTGTTTAATTTTAATATAATATGTACTCCTGGCTCCTGCTATAACCTATAACTGGCACTGCAGTAGTGCTCCCCAGTCTCCCCCACAATTATAAGCTGTGTGAGCTGAGCAGTCAGACAGATATATAATATATATAGATGATGCAGCACACTGGCCTGAGCCTGAGCAGTGCACACAGATATGGTATGTGACTGACTGAGTCACTGTGTGTATCGCTTTTTTCAGGCAGAGAACGGATATATTAAATAAACTGCACTGTGTGTCTGGTGGTCACTCACTATATAATATATTATGTACTCCTGGCTCCTGCTATAACCTATAACTGGCACTGCAGTAGTGCTCCCCAGTCTCCCCCACAATTATAAGCTGTGTGAGCTGAGCAGTCAGACAGATATATATAATATTATATATAGATAATAGATGATGCAGCACACTGGCCTGAGCCTGAGCAGTGCACACAGATATGGTATGTGACTGACTGAGTCACTGTGTGTATCGCTTTTTTCAGGCAGAGAACGGATATATTAAATAAACTGCACTGTGTGTCTGGTGGTCACTCACTATATAATATATTATGTACTCCTGGCTCCTGCTATAACCTATAACTGGCACTGCAGTAGTGCTCCCCAGTCTCCCCCACAATTATAAGCTGTGTGAGCTGAGCAGTCAGACAGATATATATAATATTATATATAGATAATAGATGATGCAGCACACTGGCCTGAGCCTGAGCAGTGCACACAGATATGGTATGTGACTGAGTCACTGTGTGCTGTGTATCGCTTTTTTCAGGCAGAGAACGGATTATAAAGTAAACTGCACTGTCCTCACTAGTAAACTCTCTCCACTCAGTCTCTACACTTCTACAGTAACAGTACTCCTCCTAGTCAGCTCCAGTAAATCTCTCTCAGTCTCTTATAATCTAAATGGAGAGGACGCCAGCCACGTCCTCTCCCTATCAATCTCAATGCACGTGTGAAAATGGCGGCGACGCGCGGCTCCTTATATAGAATCCGAGTCTCGCGATAGAATCCGAGCCTCGCGAGAATCCGACAGTGTCATGATGACGTTCGGGCGCGCTCGGGTTAACCGAGCAAGGCGGGAAGATCCGAGTCGCTCGGACCCGTGAAAAAAAACATGAAGTTCTGGCGGGTTCGGATTCAGAGAAACCGAACCCGCTCATCTCTAATAGGCAATTTTGGTACGGTCACTGAAGAAATTGCCAGGTAGAAGCTCAAAGTGGATTTCACATTGATTGAGAAATCCCCTGCAGAACCTTGGAGATCCATCAAATTTTGCTGGCGTTGGAAGATGAAGATGTGGACTGGAAATGGGTAAGGTGGGTGGGGTTACAGCTGGTGTCACTGTAGTGGACGTGCCAGGTCCACGGAGGGTCGTTTGAATCCCATCCAGCCGTGTAGAGAGATCCTGGAGACAGCGGATGATGTGGCCCTGTGCAGCCTCCTGATGTTCAAGTCGGGCTGCCAGTTCTTGCATCGGCCTGGTCGCTTAATCCTGGTCTCCGGCTGGATTCATTAGGTCAGTGCTTACTGTCACAACTGAGGGCCTGAGCTGACGGGAGGCAGCCTCAGTTGTAGGGGCTGAGATGTAACGGAACCTGGGAGGTTGTATCAGACCCCTAGACATGTAAGTAACATGTAGAATAACTGCCCGAAGGCGTGACCACGACAACCAGGATAAAAGTCAATGATGTTTATTATGACAAACTCCGTAACACAGCAGCAGTAAAGGAAACATAAAAGTCAACAGAGGATAAATACAATTCCTGGGTACTACAGGGTGGCAAGGGCCACAGGCACTGGTAGTGTGAGACAGTTCTTATAATCTTCTAGTTGGAAAGTCCTTACCAGGCCTGACTGTAGCAATGGAGAGAACCCAGGATCGTACCAGCTGATGTTCCAGGAAAGGCTGGGCTGCTGAAGGTAAAACGGCTGCTGTGGATACTGGCTGGAACCAGACTGTTGTTGGTACGGAGTGGATACTGGCTGGAACCAGTTAAATAATAAACGAACTTGAGAGCGATGAAATAATAATGAAGTTTGGAGTTTGAGAGCGGTGAAATAATAATACCGGTGGAGAGTGGTAAACTGCAGAAAAGGACACCGGCCCTTTAAGAGAAGCTATACACTGCTGGAAGCTGGGCTGGAAGCAGGTGATTGTTTGAGAGCGGTGAAATAATAATACCAGTGGAGAGTGGTAAACTGCAGAAAGGACACCGGCCCTTTAAGAGAAGCTGTACACTGCTGGAAGCTGGGCTGGAAGCAGGTGATTGTTGTAGCTGGAAACAGGTGAGTCCAGAATGGATCGGAGAGTCAGGCTACACCGCAGATGGAATGCTGGTGCGGGTCTCTATAGCAGAAGTCTGGAGACAGGAGCTGGAACCTGGAAGACAACCACAGGAGAGAGACAAACTGGAACTAGGTTAGACAACCAAAGCAGTGACGCCTTCCTTGCTCAGGCACAGCTTACTTATACCTGCAGCAAGGAAGGGGTTGGCTAGGCAATTATGCAAATCAACAATACAGACAGCAGATTGGTGGAAATGATCAGATGACAAAATCCAAGATGGCTGCGCCCATGCAGACACTTGGAGGGAAGTTTGGTTTGTAATCCATGTGAGAATTGAAACAGTAATGGCGACGCCGGCCACAGGAGACAGGAGACGCCAGACTGACAAGCGCACATTTAACCACGCGGGCACAGCGGAGGCCGCGGCTGATGAAATCACCACTCTGACATTCTGCATGTGGAAACTCAGGAACAGCGGGATCCGGTCCTGGAACGCTGAGCCAGCCTTAGGAGGCATCTGAAGGGTAAGTAATGGCGTCCAGATACCCGGATCGTGACACCACATGCCTAGCGGAATTGCTCCATTTTAGCTCCTCCTTCAATCTCTCCAGCTGCTTCTGCAAAAGCCTGATGAGGGGAATGACCTGACTCAGGCTGGAAGTGACTTAACTGACTTCACGTGTGGCAAGTTCAAAGGGTTGCAGAACCTTGCACAACGTTGAAATCATTCTCCACTGCGCTTGAGTCAGGTGCATTCCCCCTCCTTTGCCTATATCGTAGGCAGATGTATAGGCTTGAATGGCCTTTTGCTGCTCCTCCATCCTCTGAAGCATATAGAGGGTTAAATTCCACCTCGTTACCACCTCCTGCTTCAGCTGATGGTGGGGCAGGTTCAGGAGTGTTTGCTGGTGCTCTAGTCTTCGGCACGTGTTGGCTGAATGTCGAAAGTGGCCCGCAATTCTTCGGGCCACCGACAGCATCTCTTGCACGCCCCTGTCGTTTTTTTTTTAATTCTGCACCACCAAATTAATTGTATGTGCAAAACATGGGACGTGCTGGAATTTGCCCACATGTAATGCACGCACAATATTGGTGGCGTTGTCCGATGTCACAAATCCCCAGGAGAGTCCAATTGGGGTAAGCCAATCTGCGATGATGTTCCTCAGTTTCCGTAAGAGGTTGTCAGCTGTGTGCCTCTTATGGAAAGCGGTAATATAAAGCATAGCCTGCCTAGGAACGAGTTGGCGTTTGCGAGATGTTGCTACTGGCGCCGCTGCTGCTGTTGTTGCTGTGGGAAGCAATACATCTACCCAGTGGGCTGTCACAGTCATATAGTCCTTAGTCTGCCCTGCTCCACTTGTCCACATGTCCGTGGTTAAGTGGACATTGGGTGCAACTGCATTTTTTAGGACACTGGTGAGTCTTTTTCTGACGTCTGTGTACATTCTCGGTATCGCCTGCCTAGAGAAGTGGAACCTAGATGGCATTTGGTACCGGGGACACACTACCTCAAGAAATTCTCTAAGTCCCTGTGAACTGACGGCGGATACCGGATGCACGTCTAACACCAACACAGCTGTCAAGGCCTGAGTAATCCGCTTTGCAACAGGATGACTGCTGTGATATTTCATCTTCCTCGCAAAGGACTTCCCCTCTGGGATGATGCTCAACTCCCAGCAGCAACAACAGCAGAGGCAGGAGCAGTAGGCGTTACACTCAAGGATCCATCGGAGGATTCCCAGTCAGGAGAGGACTCATCAGACTTGCCAGTGACATGGCCTGCAGGACTATTGGCTTTCCTGTCTAAGGAGGAAATTGACACTGAGGGAGTTGGTGGTGTGGTTTGCAGGAGCTTGGGTACAAGAGGAACAAGGGATTTAGTTGTCAGTGGACTGCTTCCGCTGTCACCCAAAGTTTTTGAACTTGTCAATGACTTCTGATGAATGCGCTCCAGGTGGCATATAAGGGAGGTTGTTCCTAGGTGGTTAACGTCCTTACCCCTACTTATTACAGTCTGACAAAGGCAACACACGGCTTGACACCAGCTGTCCGCATTTCTCTTGAAATAATTCCACACCGAAGATGGTGATTTTTTGGTATTTTGACCAGGCATGTCAATGGCCTTATTCATCCCATGGACAACAGGTGTCTCCCCGGGTGCCACCTCACCATCAGATTCCTCCTTGTCACTTTCCTCCTCAGCGCCAGCAACACCCATATCCTCATCCTGGTATACTTCAACAGTGACATCTTTAATTTGAATATCAGGAACTGGACTGTGGGTGCTCCTTCCAGCACTTGCAGGGGGCGTGCAAATGGTGGAAAGAGCCACCTCTTTCCGTCCAGTGTTGGGAAGGTCAGGCATCGCAACCGACACAATTGGACTCTCCTTGGGGATTTATAATTTAGAAGAACGCACAGTTCTTTGCGGTATTTTTCCCAGCTTAACTCTTTTCATTTTTCTAGCGGGAGGATGAGTGCTTCCATCCTCATGTGAAGTTGAACCACTAGCCATGAACATAGGCCAGGGCCTCAGCCGTTCCTTGCCACTCCGTGTTGTAAATAGCATATTAGCAAGTTTACGCTTCCCCTCAGACGCTTTTAATTTAGATTTTTGGGTCATTTTACTGAAGTTTTGTTTTTTGGATTTTACATGCTCTCTACAATGACATTGGGCATCGGCCTTGGCAGACGATGTTGATGGCATTGAATCGTCTCTGCCATGACTAGTGGCAGCAGCTTCAGCACTAGGTAGAAGTGGATCTTGATCTTTCCCTATTTTACCCTGCACATTTTTGTTCTCCATTTTTTTATGTGTGGAATTATATGCCAGTAATATTATTATATCAATAGCAATGGACTACTGTACTGTACTACTATATACTGGTGGTCACCAAAATGCTGCACTGTACTAGTACAGTATATACTGGTCATCACAACAATGCAGCACATATATGGATACTAGAAGTGACACAGATATGCAAGATACAGCAATGGCCTACTGTACTGTACTACTATATACTGATGGTGACCAAAATGCTGCACTGTACTACTATATACGGGTCACAACAATACAGCACAGATATGGATACTAGAAGTGACACAGAGCTGCCAGATACAGCAATGGCCTACTGTACTGTATTACTATATACTGGTGGTCACCAAAATGCTGCACTGTACTACTATATACTGGTCACAATAATGCAGCACAGATATGGATACTAGAGATGAGCGCCTGAAATTTTTCGGGTTTTGTGTTTTGGTTTTGGGTTCGGTTCCGCGGCCGTGTTTTGGGTTCGAACGCGTTTTGGCAAAACCTCACCGAATTTTTTTTGTCGGATTCGGGTGTGTTTTGGATTCGGGTGTTTTTTTCAAAAAACCCTAAAAAACAGCTTAAATCATAGAATTTGGGGGTAATTTTGATCCCAAAGTATTATTAACCTCAAAAAACATAATTTACACTCATTTTCAGCCTATTCTGAACACATCACACCTCACAATATTATTTTTAGTCCTAAAATTTGCACCGAGGTCGCTGTGTGAGTAAGATAAGCGACCCTAGTGGCCGACACAAACACCGGGCCCATCTAGGAGTGGCACTGCAGTGTCACGCAGGATGTCCCTTCCAAAAAACCCTCCCCAAACAGCACATGACGCAAAGAAAAAAAGAGGCGCAATGAGGTAGCTGTGTGAGTAAGATTAGCGACCCTAGTGGCCGACACAAACACCGGGCCCATCTAGGAGTGGCACTGCAGTGTCACGCAGGATGGCCCTTCCAAAAAACCCTCCCCAAACAGCACATGACGCAAAGAAAAAAAGAGGTGCAATGAGGCGCAATAAAAAAACCACGGTTAGGTGGTATATATTATAATAATAATACAATTATGGATGGACGGACTGCCTGCCGAGTTCCGACACAGAGGTAGCCACAGCCGTGAACTACCGCACTGTACACTGGTTGATAAAGAGATAGTAGTATACTCGTAACAACTAGTATGACACTATGACGGTATAAAGAAAGAAAAAAAAATACCACGGTTAGGTGGTATATATTATAATAATAATACAATTATGGATGGACGGACTGCCTGCCGAGTGCCGACACAGAGGTAGCCACAGCCGTGAACTACCGCACTGTACACTGGTTGATAAAGAGATAGTAGTATACTCGTAACAACTAGTATGACACTATGACGACGGTATAAAGAATGGAAAAAAAACCACGGTTAGGTGGTATATATTATAATAATAATACAATTATGGATGGACGGACTGCCTGCCGACTGCCGACACAGAGGTAGCCACAGCCGTGAACTACCGCACTGTACACTGGTTGATAAAGAGATAGTAGTATACTCGTAACAACTAGTATGACACTATGACGACGGTATAAAGAATGGAAAAAAAACCACGGTTAGGTGGTATATATTATAATAATAATACAATTATGGATGGACGGACTGCCTGCCGACTGCCGACACAGAGGTAGCCACAGCCGTGAACTACCGCACTGTACACTGGTTGATAAAGAGATAGTAGTATACTCGTAACAACTAGTATGACACTATGACGACGGTATAAAGAATGGAAAAAAAACCACGGTTAGGTGGTATATATTATAATAATAATACAATTATGGATGGACGGACTGCCTGCCGACTGCCGACACAGAGGTAGCCACAGCCGTGAACTACCGCACTGTACACTGGTTGATAAAGAGATAGTAGTATACTCGTAACAACTAGTATGACACTATGACGAGTATGCACACTAAAAAGAGGTGCAATGAGGCGCAATAAAAAAACCACGGTTAGGTGGTATATATTATAATAATAATACAATTATGGATGGACGGACTGCCTGCCGAGTTCCGACACAGAGGTAGCCACAGCCGTGAACTACCGCACTGTACACTGGTTGATAAAGAGATAGTAGTATACTCGTAACAACTAGTATGACACTATGACGGTATAAAGAAAGAAAAAAAAATACCACGGTTAGGTGGTATATATTATAATAATAATACAATTATGGATGGACGGACTGCCTGCCGAGTGCCGACACAGAGGTAGCCACAGCCGTGAACTACCGCACTGTACACTGGTTGATAAAGAGATAGTAGTATACTCGTAACAACTAGTATGACACTATGACGACGGTATAAAGAATGGAAAAAAAACCACGGTTAGGTGGTATATATTATAATAATAATACAATTATGGATGGACGGACTGCCTGCCGACTGCCGACACAGAGGTAGCCACAGCCGTGAACTACCGCACTGTACACTGGTTGATAAAGAGATAGTAGTATACTCGTAACAACTAGTATGACACTATGACGACGGTATAAAGAATGGAAAAAAAACCACGGTTAGGTGGTATATATTATAATAATAATACAATTATGGATGGACGGACTGCCTGCCGACTGCCGACACAGAGGTAGCCACAGCCGTGAACTACCGCACTGTACACTGGTTGATAAAGAGATAGTAGTATACTCGTAACAACTAGTATGACACTATGACGACGGTATAAAGAATGGAAAAAAAACCACGGTTAGGTGGTATATATTATAATAATAATACAATTATGGATGGACGGACTGCCTGCCGACTGCCGACACAGAGGTAGCCACAGCCGTGAACTACCGCACTGATAGTAGTATACTCGTAACAACTAGTATGACACTATGACGGTATAAAGAAAGAAAAAAAAATACCACGGTTAGGTGGTATATATTGTAATACAATTATGGATGGACGGACTGCCTGCCGAGTTCCGACTGCCGACACAGAGGTAGCCACAGCCGTGAACTACCGCACTGTACTGTGTCTGCTGCTAATATAGACTGGTTGATAAAGAGATAGTATACAATACATACAACAATATACTACTATACTGGTGGTCAGGCACTGGTCACCACTAGTCACACTGGCAGTGGCACTCCTGCAGCAAAAGTGTGCACTGTTTAATTTTAAATTAATATAATATTATGTACTCCTGGGGGCTCCTGCTATAACAACCTGCAGTGCTCCCCAGTCTCCCCCACAATTATTATAAGCTTTGCCTTTTATACATTGATGTGCAGCACACTGGGCTGAGCTGAGTGCACACAGACTGAGTCACACTGTGTGACTGGCTGCTGCTGTGTATCGTTTTTTTTCAGGCAGAGAACGGATATAGCAGAGAACGGATATATATTAAAATAAATAAAAGTTAACTAACAACAACTGCACTGGTCACTGTGGTAAACTCTGTCTGACTCTGCACAATCTCTCTCTCTCTTCTAATCTAATTTCTAATGGAGAGGACGCCAGCCACGTCCTCTCCCTATCAATCTCAATGCACGTGTGAAAATGGCGGCGACGCGCGGCTCCTTATATAGAATCCGAGTCTCGCGAGAATCCGACAGCGTCATGATGACGTTCGGGCGCGCTCGGGTTAACCGAGCAAGGCGGGAGGATCCGAGTCTGCTCGGACCCGTGAAAAAAACATGAAGTTCGTGCGGGTTCGGTTTCAGAGAAACCGAACCCGCTCATCTCTAAGGAAGTGACACAGAGCTGCAAGATACAGCAATGGTCTACTGTACTGTACTACTAAATATACTGTTGGTCACCAAAATGCTGCACTGTACTACTATACACTGGTCACAACCATGCAGTACAGCTATGGATACTAGAAGTGACACAGAGCTGCAAGATACAGCAATGGCCTACTGTACTGTACTAATATATACTGGTGGTCACCAAAATGCTGCACTGTACTACTATATACTGGTCACAACAATGCAGCACAGATATGGATACTAGAAGTGACACAGAGCTGCAAGATACAGCAATGGCCTACTGTTCTATACTATTATATATACTGGTGGTCACCAAAATGCTGCACTGTACTACTATATACTGGTCATAACAATGCAGCACAGATATGGATACTAGAAGTGACACAGAGCTGCAAGATACAGCAATGGCCTACTGTATTGTACTACTATATATACTGGTGGTCACCAAAATGCTGCACTGTACTACTATATACTGGTCACATCAATGCAGCACACATATGGACATTAGAAGTGACACAGAGCTGCAAGATACAGAAATAGCCTGCTGTACTGTACTACTATATACTGGTGGTCACCAAAATGCTGCACTGTACTACTATATACTGGTCACAACAATGCAGCACAGATATGGATACTAGAAGTGACACAGAGCTGCAAGATACAGCAATGGCCTACTGTACTGTACTACTATATACTGGTGGTCACCAAAATGCTGCACTGTACTTCTATACACTGGTCACAACAATGCAGCACAGATATGGATACTAGAAGAGACACAGAGCTGCAAGATACAGCAATGGCATACTGCACTGTACTACTATATACTGGTGGTCACCAAAATGCTGCACTGTACTACTATATACTGGTCACAACAATGCAGCACAGATATGGATACTAGAAGTGACACAGAGCTGCAAGATACAGCAATGGCCTGCTGTACTGTACTACTATATACTGGTGGTCACCAAAATGCTGCACTGTACTACTATATACTGATCACAACAATGCAGCACAGATATGGATACTAGAAGTGACACAGAGCTGCAAGATACAGCAATGGCGTACTGTACTGTACTATTATATACTGGTGGTCACCACAATGCAGCACTGTACTACTATATACTGGTCACAACAATGCAGCACAGATAAGGATACTAGAAGTGACACAGAGCTGCAAGATACAGCAATGGCCTGCTGTACTGTACTACTATATACTGTTGGTCACCAAAATGCTGCACTGTACTACTATATACTGATCACAACAATGCAGCACAGATATGGATACTAGAAGTGACACAGAGCTGCAAGATACAGCAATGGCCTACTGTACTGTACTATTATATACTGGTGGTCACCACAATGCAGCATTGTACTACTATATACTGGTCACAACAATGCAGCACAGATATGGATACTAGAAGTGACACAGAGCTGCAAGATACAGCAATTGCCTGCTGTACTATACTACTATATACTGGTGGTCACCACAATGCAGCACTGTACTACTATATACTGGTCACACAACAATGCAGCAGATATTGAGCACTGATCAGGATATTAGAACTGAGTCTGACACGGAGCTACAAGATATTGCAATGGCCTACTGTATTGTACTACTATAATATACTGGTGGTCACCACAATGCAGCACACTGAGCACAGATATTGAGCTTTTCAGGCAGAGAACGTAGAAACGTAGTCTCCGCTCAATCTACAATGCACAAGTGAAAATGGTGGCGACGCGCAGTTCTTTATATGGAATACGAATCTCGCAAGTATCCGACAGCGGGATGATGACGTTCGGCCTCGTTTGGGTTAACCGAGCAAGGCGGGAAGATCCGCGGCTGCCTCGGACCCGTGTAAAACACGTGAAGTTCGGGGGGGTTAGGATCTTGACGAACCGAACCCGCTCATCTCTAGTATTTACCCTGCACAGAAACAAAATAGCCCACCCAAATCTAACTCTCTCTGCACATGTTATATCTGCCCCCCCCTGCAGTGCATATGGTTTTGCCCAATTGCCAATAAACTTGCTGTTGCGATCAACTCAGAATTACCCCCATTATGCCACTGAGAGTAATACCCCTAATAACATTATGCCATAATTAGACAGACTGAGGCACCACAGCGCTGACCGGATTCCATCTCCCAGAATCCCCGGCCACTGAGGGCTGGTGGTAAGGATTGATACATATGCCCCTGGGTGTGCAGCAGAGTGGGGGTGAACCAGGTCAGGGGAGTTTTAAGAGAGGAGGAGGCCCGTGTTCAGCCTCCTCCATTCGGGACCCCTCTCTGCCCGGAGCGCTGTAGAGTCTGAGCACTAGAGGGCTCAGACTCTACTGCACATGCGCAGATCTCCGGGAAAATGGCGCGGTACCCATTTTCCCTGAGATTTCTCTACTGCGCATGCGCAGAACTCTGGGAAAATGGCCGCTGAGCCATTTTCACGGAGTTCTAATAGCGCTGCGGTTGCCGGTGCTGGACTTTGGAGGGGTGAGCATTTTAAAAATGGGTGTAGTGTGTGCGGTGGGGGCCCCCTCTGGACTCAGGGGCCCGTGTGCACTGCACCCATTATAGAAACGCTAGTGAACCAGGTAGTGTGGCGCATCTTGCACAAAGTTGCAATGCTGATACCCAAAAAGTAGGTGCACAGATATGTGCCTATATAGACCTCTGCAATTTTACCACATACACCCACATGAGACAGGGTTGGGGATTTGTTTACTAACATAGGGATAGTACAGAGAATGTGTGATTATTGAAATGCGCGTCATGCAGACCTACTCATATATGCCTGTTAGGAGGTATAAGTTTTGCACCTGCTACAGGACAATACATGCCAATGGTGATGACTTGGTGCAATACAGGCGCATATGCTGCAAACACTGAGGGCCTAATTCAGATCTGATCGCAGCAGCAAATTTGTTAGCTACAGTAATGGGCAAAACCATGTGCACTGCAGGGGAGGCAGATATAACAGTTGCAGAGAGAGTTAGATTTGGGTGGGGTGTGTTCAAACTGAAATCTAAATTGCAGTGTAAAAATAAAGCAGTCAGTATTTACCCTGCACAGAAACAATGTAACCCACCCAAATATAACTCTCTCTGCATGTGTTATATCTGCCCCCCTGCAGTGCACATGGGCCCTCATTCTGAGTTGATCGCAGCAGGAATTTTGTAAGCAGTTGGGCAAAACCATGTGCACTGCAGGGGGGGTCCCAGATATAACATGTGCAGGCAGAGAGCTTTAGATTTGGGTGGGTTATTTTGTGCAGGGTGCAGGGTAAATACTGGCTGCTTTATTTTTACACTGCAATTTAGATTGCAGATTGAACACACCGCACCCAAATCTAACTCTCTCTGCACATGTTATATCTGCCTCCCCTGCACTGCACATGGTTTTGCCCAACTGCTAACAAAATTCCTGCTGCGATCAACCCGGAATTACCCCCTTGGTTTTGACCATTAGCTAACAAATTTGCTGCTGCTATTACATCTGAAATAATGTGGGTCAGACACATCTACAGGTATATAGATGTATGGAATTATGCTATTTGTATTGTGCTCGCCCCAGTGTTTGTACTTTGTAGCCGTGTCGTGATTTATATATCTGGGGGAAAAAAAACCCAGAAAAAACGTAGAAAAGTGAATTTGGTTCCAAAAGAGGGAGAGTGATACATATGATGCTATCTGTGAGGTTTACATTCCATCACTTGTGTCTTTTATATAATAATTACTTTGTGTTACTAGTATCAAATCAAGACAGTACACCTTATATACACAGCTAGACACTCTGACTGCCCAGGACGCCTGTATTACCCCACTTCTCCAACAATCCCTACTGGCACCAGCTACAGTAGGTTATTATACTGCCTACAGTATATTATACTCTCTTTCAGAACAGCTGACTATATGGTACAGTCCTACAGTACAGTATATCACAGCAACTGAAGCAGCACTCCTTCCATCCCTTATATAATCTACAATAAACATCTGTATATGAGTAATATGCAGGGTTGAACTGGGGTACAGGGGAAACCACCGGTGGGCCCTACTGTCTGGGGGCCCTCCTCCTCCTCTAGGGATCAGGTTCCAGACTGTGAACTTGAATTATACATACTGTATGTTACCTTATTCTACATAGGACTGTGGTGTATTTTCTACAGTGCATTGCTGTTATTAATCTGGCACATTTATAATGCATGCACTAGCAGTATTTACTATGTATATTTATCAACGGGCCTAGACCATGCACTCTCTAATGGTTAGCCAAGCCTCTGTGGTGGCTGGCCACACCCACTCTGGAAATGCCACACCCCTAAGCATGGGCCCCTACCACTGAATATCCCCGGTGGGCCCTTCAATCCCCAGTCCGACACTGGTAATATGCACTTTACAGACCACTACTGTCATATTAAGGCATGGTTAGATCCCTCCGCAGTGTAAGAACAATAAATTCTGACCTTTTCGTTAAAAAAAAAAAGGCATTGTTTAAAAGAATTACTTTCTTTTTACTTTCTCCCTTGCTCCTTTCCTCATCACCTCCTACATTGTACATATCTACTTTCTCTTTCTCTGTCCCCCAGGAAATCCGGGGAGGTCCAAGTGGGCAGGGCTGAGGGGAGCCGCTGTGACTCATAGTCCTACCCCTCTCTACATTATACCACTGGGGGAGGGGCTGCAATGACACAGTTCACAGGCGTTGTTTATTCTCCTAGGTGAACTACCCCAAAATTGAAAGTCTAGGGAGAGATGGCAAGTACAGTAGTATGCCCAGTATACTGTGTTCAGAGAACACACCTTCACTGGTACATGGGAGATGTATCAAACCTAGGATAGAGATACATTACAGAAGTTTCTCAAAGTGACCAATGTCACTTATCTAGCACATTCTATAAAATGGCAGAAGCTGATCAGTTGCTATGGGCAACTTCTCCATATTAGCTCTCCAAGGTTTGACACATTTCCCCCATATTGCTTTAATACTCAATAAAAGTCTTAATAGACAGTGGCAGACAATGTTTATTTCCCTATGCCATCCCTCTGTCAGAAAAAAGTATGTTTTCCTCACATTTTATGATGATTATATAACTAACAGGCAGGTACCAAAGTTATAAGATGACTTTATTTAAAGAGCGTTCTTAACGAAGTAACAGATGTATGTGTTTAATGCTCCTACCGCCAATGCTGAAAGCAAATCAGGCAATCAATAATCAGTTTAGTCACAACACGCTTATGTAGCTAAATAGCATGGATACAGTTACTCAGGGGCAGATGTATTAACCCGGAGAAGGCATAAGGAAGTGATAAACCAGTGATATGTGCAAGGTGAAAAAGGCACCAGCCAATCAGCTCCAATATGTAAATTAACAGTTAGGATCTCATTGGCTGGTGCCTTTATCACCTTGCACATATCACTGGTTTATCACTTCCTTATGCCTTCTCCATGTTAATACATCTGCCCCTCAGGCACCAGGTTAACTATACACAGTACAAGTTTCAATGAAGACATAGATTCCTGCATTGTGTGAGGAAATAATGACCACACCTGCTGTTACTGCGGCATTTGTTTGACTCATTTCACACATAAGTTATTAGACAGATCTGATTTTTATTGGGTGTGATGTCATCACAGCGAATGATTATGTCAATGCTCAATGATTGGTCAATGTCATTAATTAATATATTATGGGGCTGATGCAAGGTTTCACACAAATTGGATGCAATTGCATTCATACCGCGTGCATGCAAATATTTATCCGTTTTCAGATTTGCACGTCTGCTCCACCGCTATCCATACGCGTCTTTAGACAGCCATCATTGTGCACTTACCCCAGCCCTATACCTGGGGAATGAGTGCTTCTGAAATCAGACAGATCAGACTTATCCCCTAGGTATGGGCATCTTTTAATAACAAATTTAAGCTAAACAGAAAAGATCTGTGATACATAAGTTCAAGCGTATTTATGGTCAACAGAAAAGATTGCTGATAACCAGCTTACTTACAGTTCCAGCTTATTTACAGTCAGGGCCGGATTAAGGTCTGTGGGGGCCCCTGGGCAACAAATTTGTGGGGCCCCCACACACTGACCTCACAACTGCAAAAAAAATCGGAGTAGGAGTACAGCATTTACCTGTCTCCTCTCCGTCTCCTTGGCAGCTGAGACGTTCCATTACAGCTGCAGCCGCCGAGGAGCTTCACTTACTGCAGTGTGAAGTCTCGCGAGATTTGACATTACAGTCAGGGCCAGATTAAGGTCTGTGGGGGCCCCTGGGCAACAAATTTGTGGGGCCCCCACACACTGACCTCACAACTGCAAAAAAAACATCGGAGTAGGAGTACAGCATTTACCTGTCTCCTCTCCATCCTCCTCGGCAGCTGAGACGTTCCATTACAGCTGTGGCTGCCGAGGAGCTTCACTCACAGCAGTGTGAAGTCTTGCAAGATAATGTCAAATCTCGCGAGACTTCACACTGCAGTGAGTGAAGCTCCTCGGCGGCCGCAGCTGTAATGGAACGTCTCAGCTGCCGAGGAGGACGGAGAGGAGACAGGTAAATGCTGTACTCCTACTCCGATGTTTTTTTGCAGTTGTGAGGACAGTGTGTGCTGGCCCCACTTGTGTGGAGGCCCCGGGACGACCGCCCCTTCCACCCCGCCGTTAATCCGGCTCTGCTTACAGTCAACAGAAAAGAACCCTGATGCAAAAGTTCCAACTTATTTATGGTCAACAGAAAAGATCCCTGATATAAAAGTTCCAGCTTATTTATAGTCAACAGAAAACAACCCTGATGCAAAAGTTCCAGCTTATTTATGGTCAACAGAAAAGATCCCTGATATAAAAGTTCCAGCTTATTTATGGTCAACAGAAAAGATCCCTGATATAAAAGTTCCAGCTTATTTAAAGTCAACAGAAAAGATCCCTGATATAAAAGTTCCAGCTTATTTATGGTCAACAGAAAAGATCCCTGATATAAAAGTTCCAGCTTATTTAAAGTCAACAGAAAAGATCCCTGTTATAAAAGTTCCAGCTTATTTATGGTCAACAGAAAAGATCCCTGATATAAAAGTTCCAGCTTATTTAAAGTCAACAGAAAAGATCCCTGATATAATAGTTCCAGCTTATTTATGGTCAACAGAAAAGATCCCTGATATAAAAGTTCCAGCTTATTTAAAGTCAACAGAAAAGATCCCTGATATAAAAGTTCCAGCTTATTTATGGTCAACAGAAAAGATCCCTGATATAAAAGTTCCAGCTTATTTAAAGTCAACAGAAAAGATCCCTGATATAAAAGTTCCAACTTATTTATGGTCAACAGAAAAGATCCCTGATGTAATAGTTCCAGCTTATTTATGGTCAACAGAAAAGATCCCTGATATAAAAGTTCAAGCTTATTTAAAGTCAACAGGAAAGATCCCTGATATAAAAGTTCAGCTTATTTACAGTCAACAGAAAGAACCCAGATATAAAAGTTCAGCTTATTTACAGTCAACAAAAAAGATCCCTGATATAAAAGCTCCATCTTATTTACAAAGTCAACAGAAAAGATCCCTGATATAAAAGTTCCAGCTTATTTATGGTCAACAGGAAAGATCCCTGATATAAAAGTTCATCGTATTTACGGTCACCATAAAGTGCAACCAAAGTAAAGACATCATTTTGCAGCTCAGTAAAAAGAAGAGACACTGATCCAACTGTGTACTCTGAGGATGAGTGATGTGAGCGTCAATACATTCTATCAATAGTAGGGCTCTTTTACACGGATAACGTTAAATTGCAGTCTTTAATCACATTGATCCATTCATAGGCAAACTTAATTTAAAACATTTAGTGGTGCGGCATTGCAGCCTCATGTGCTGCCCGAGGCAGGTCCTAACAATCATCACTTCCACAAGCAGTGACCACATGAGAAATAGACCGGTCACTGTGCTTTTCCTCCTGCCGTCATTTTATGACAACCAACATGGCTGACCGCAGATCCAAGAAACATACCAACAGAAAATATTGCCAGTCTTTCTAGTAACTATTCCAGCTTTCATTCAGGACTCTCTTCACATAGACCTTATGAGAAAGAACACAGGGATTTGTATCGTATGATTCAGAAGGCTAAAAGGGAGATGTAGCAAACCTAACAATAACCGTTGGTGGTTTCCCAATCAGATCCTACCTATCATTTTACAGAATGTACTTGATAAATGATAGCTAGAAGCTGATTAGCAGCTTCTCTACTTGTCCTCATTAGAGGGTTTGACACATCTTCCTAAAATGAAAACTCTGTTTCTGACATGTCAGTGATAATGTCCTCTAAGATGAGGGTCTCTCCTTGCCTCAGGGAAGAAACAGCCCGGCTTACTGGTGACCACTTGCATGGTATTCGCCGGTGTACAGACCCATGAGTCAAGGAGGTCACACAACATGACTCTGACTTGTGATTGGCACTCAGCACCAACAGTGACACAGTCATACAGGCCTTTTGAGTTGTTGTTGTTGTTGTTGTTGTTATTATTATTATTATTATTATTACCAGTTCTTTACACACATATATTCTGCAGAACTTTATAGGACGAAAATCTGAGTAACCTGAAAGTTACTCAGATGACTGATGGTCCCGCAGAGTGATCTGATGGTGCGTCTTGAGATCACAGAAGCAGACAGGAGGTGTCCATTAGCCTATTAGCTGTATGGTATTGCACAGGCCCTTCCCTGCTGCTATACAATATCGTACAACTCTTAAACAGGCCCAGAGTTAGCATTAGGGCTAGCAATGGTGCTAGGGTTAGCATTAGCATTAGGGTTACCAAGGGGGCTAGGGTTAGCATTAGGGTTACCATCAGATATAGAGTTAGCATTAGGGTTACCATTGGTGCTAGGGTTAGCATTAGGGTTACCGTCAGATATAGAGCTAGCATTAGGGTTACCATTAAGGATACAGTAAGCAATAGGGTTACTGTTAAGGTGAGGGTTAGCATTAAGGTTACCATCAGGGTTAGGGTTAGCTTTAGGATTACCGGTAGGGTTAGAGTTAGCTTTAGGGTTACCGGTAGGGTTAGAGTTAGCTTTAGGTTTACCGGAAGGGTTAGAGATAGAATTAGAGTTAGCATTAGGGTTACTGTCAGGGATAGAGTTAGCACTAGGATTACCATTAGTGTTAGGGTTATCATTAGACTTAGATTTAGCATTAGTGTTATGGTTAGCATTAGGATTACCTTCACTAGGGTTAGAGTTATCACTAGGGTTACCGGTAGGGTTAGAGTTAGCACTAGGGTTACTATTACTGTTAGGGTTAGCATTAGGGTTACCATTAGACTTAGATTTAGCATTAGGGTTATGGTTAGCAATAGGGTTACCGGTAGGGTTAGAGTTAGCATTAGGGTTACCGGTAGGGATAGAGTTAGCATTAGGGTTACCGGTAGGGTTAGAGTTAGCATTAAGGTTACCGGTAGGGATAGAGTTAGCATTAGGGTTACCGGTAGGGTTAGAGTTAGCATTAGGGTTACCGGTAGGGTTAGAGTTAGCATTAGGGTTACCGGTAGGGATAGAGTTAGCATTAGGGTTACCGGTAGGGTTAGAGTTAGCATTAAGGTTACCGGTAGGGATAGAGTTAGCATTAGGGTTACCGGTAGGGTTAGAGTTAGCATTAGGGTTACCGGTAGGGATAGAGTTAGCATTAGGGTTACCGGTAGGGTTAGAGTTAGCATTAGGGTTACCGGTAGGGATAGAGTTAGCATTAGGGTTACCGGTAGGGATAGAGTTAGCATTAGGGTTACCGGTAGGGTTAGAGTTAGAACTAGGGATACTGATAGGGACAGTCTCACATTTAAAATACAGTGTCGACACAATGACAATGTCAACATTCTCATATTGACATTTATTATGTCAAAATTCTGAATGTCTACATAATATACTGAACCTGTGTACCGCAGAGAGACTAATCAGCCACTACATAAAAGACAGATGAGTTATGTGAAGTGTTTATACAGTCTTTTATTTGGCCAAAGTATCTGATGCATACTGTAGTTATTCACTTGAACTGTGTGCGTCTGTGGCGGTCTACACTGACCTTAATGGCAGCTACGGCTGTATTCTCCTGTTTGTATTTGTATATAAAAGACATAAAAAGACACAGTGCATTGCCATTTCCTCTAACACTCAAGCATGCCTTTCATTGAAAAATGTCACAATTGAATTCAACATGTGATATAATAGCAGAGAGTGTACGCAGAAATGAAAGTGGACCCATTACTGACACACAGCGGAGTTGTCAGCCAATTAACCTACCAGTAAATTTTTGGATTGTGGAAGGAAATCAGAGTACCCGGTACCCACTCAAGTACGGGGATAATTTACAAACTCCACACAGTTAGGGCCGTGGCGGGAATCAAACCCATGACCTCAGTGCTGTGAGGCAGTAATGCTAACCATTACACCATCCATACTGCCTTGGTATTCATGCCTGGTTACTCCTGGGGACAATATTAGTATATGTGCCTGGTTTTCACCTGCGGACAATAGTAGCTTAGGTGCCTGGCATGCCTAGATTACTCCTGGGGACAATAATAATGTATGTGACTGGTAACTTAATGGGGACAATAGTACTGTATGTGCCTGGTCACTCCTGGTGACAGCAGCAGTACAGTATACAGTGTGAGCCTGGTTTAACCCTGGGGACAATAGTAATACAGTGTACAGTATGTGCCTGGTTTACCCCCGGGGACAATACTAACGTGTTTGGTACGATATGCCGGCCTGTGAGATGCTGGTGGTCAGTAGCTTATAATGCCAACAGGGCAAGTATACTTACCTGCCACCAATGCTCCCCTAACCATCTCTTTTTACTGCCTAAATCTAACCCTCTCCCCCCCACATCCTAACTGTAACCCTTCCTGGGGTTGCCTAAACCTAACCCCCCTTCCCTGCAGCCTAAAACTAACCCTCCCCCCGCAGCCTAAGCTAACCTCCCCCACCCCGCTGGCCCAGTAAGCGCTCATTTTGGATCCCATCGGTCTGTATTTTGGCGGTCGTAATTTCGGCGCAGGGATAGTGATCTACTTCACCCTATATACGGGTGGTATTCATGTGACCGGCGGTCGGGAGACCGACAGTCACATGACCTCCTCCACCATCCCGACCGCTCACTATCCCGATGGTCGGCATGCCGACCAACAGGGACTATTTCCACTCGTGGGTGTCCACGACACCCACAGAGTGGGAATAGAACCCGTGGCGAATGCAGGTCGCCACCGAGCCCGCAGCATGGCGAGCGCAGCGAGCCCGCAAGGGGCTTGCTGCACTCGCCCCTCCCCGCCGGGATCCCGGCGTCGGTATGCTGCCGGGATCCCGGCGTCGGTAAGCTGACCGGCGGTCTCCTGACCGCCGGTCAGCCGTACTACACCACTATATACAAATGGGCCTTACCTCTAGTGATAACTCTAATTTAATTGGCTATTTCTGTCCCCATAGAGCTCTAAAATGATGACGCAAATATACTATTTATAATGTGGCCAAAATATATACTTTTCACTGTAGTGAACAGTCTTACACCAAAGGTTAAGCTCCAGTTACCGTGAGACCATGTGATACAGTACCAAATGATGTTACTCATGATTGGAGCTTGTGACTTAACAGGCCTCTCAGTATATATAACAATCGAAAATATCCCTTCGGGTTTCATTATATTAAATCTATACAGACCGCTTGTTCTGGGTTTCTCGTTTAAGGGCAGTTTTATTTCACATTTTCCGGGTACTTTTCCACTGGTGCGATTAACGTTCACAACAAATACAATGTCCTCATTAAAACGAAACTCGTTTTTTAAAGCATAACATTGATTATCCAGGAATTCAGCCCACAGACAGCTGGTGCTTCTAGTGGGAGGCCTCTGTTATGTTACACTCATGTTTTTCAAGTCATTATAAAAATAAAAGAGAGACCATAATTGAGATCTGGATCATACCTGTCTGGCAGGACTGACCATGCAGTTAAAGCCGCTGGATTAAGAACAGATTAGGAACCATATAAGAGACCTATAGAAACTGCATAGGATCATCGCGCACAATAATTAGTCAAAGGAAAAGTGATTACAATGTTGGAGGCGGGATACAGATTTGCTTATTTTGTTTTGATCAATGTTAGTTGGACTGTTCGTTATTTGGATGTTACGCTAGTGCTTTAATCTCAATCCGCTGACAACTGTGGGAAAAGCTGGCTCTAGAGCAGGCTGATTCTAGTCTTACCGTCCTGTCACATTTCTGCAATGTCTTTGGTTAAAATAAAATTTTTATTTCTTTCTTGTAAGAGATAATGAGCCCTATTTCTATTTTCCAGCATTAGGGCTCTAGCAATTTTTTTTATTTTATTTTGTCCAACAATCTTTAAGAACACTGTATCTTTTTTAGCTACTGGTAGCATGCAATTATTAGTTTTGATTTTTATGTAGGATTGATGAGTCGTTGGCTAGTTATGGAGGAAAGGGGAGTTTGTGTTGTGTAGAACCTCAAAGATTTTCTCAGCCCCCCCAAAGAAAATGTACAATTCTGGAGCCCCCAACCGTCAGAGGTAATCCTGATATTACTAGGCTGATGGCTGCTGCTGTTTAAATGGACAAAAAAAGAAAAAGTGATATCATTCTCCAACCAGTCACAATGCTTGAAAGCTTGGACTGCCTTAAACAGTCATCTTCATTAACCTGGCCCCTGGCAGGCTAATGGGGATCAGTACGAGATCCCGGCGGTCAGGAGCCCGACGCTGGGAGCCCAACAGCCGGGATCCCGGCGGAGTGCGCAGCGTGTCCTCTCGTAGGCTTGCTGCGCTCGCCACGCTTCTGTCCCAGTGGCGACCTAGTATTCCCCTCCGGGTGGTGGCGTGGACCACCACCCAAGAGGGGTAAATAGCCGGCGGTCAGAACTCCGACCGCCGGTATTTCAGCTGGTGTCGGGATTTCGGCGTCGGAATCCTGACCGTCGGGATCCCGACAGGCGGTCAATTGACTGCCTCCCTGCTAATGAGCTTATGCTCGTTGTCTTCCTGTTCTAGTGTAAACCAGACCACTATGTCCAGTTCCGCTCCTGGTTGAGGATTTAGGGAAATATTTTTTCAGATTATTTTACTATTTTACCTTCATTTGTGGATCAAGCTACAACCTAATGGTATCCGGGTGATAGGTCGACAATACTAAGGTCGACATTCAATAGGCCGACCACTATTGGTCAACATGCATTAGGTCGACACTGACAAAAGGTCAACATGACTATTAGTAACCTGTGCCGGGCACAGCGGTAGCGGAGCGAGGCACCTTGCCGCATGGAAGGGGATGCGGTGCACTAACTGGAATTTCCAGTAATTTTACGGAGAAGCTGACACCCAAAAATAAAAAAAGCCTAATGTCGACCTTTTCTAAAGTCGCCCTTTACCGTGTCGTCCTTTTGTCAATGTCAACCTTTTTCCTATTTTGGCCTTGTACCTGTCGACCTTTTTGGGTCGATCTTGACACTGTCAACCTTTTTCTGGTCGACCCATTGATCCATAACACAACCTATTTCTCCCTAGCATGCTACTGATCAGCTCAGTCACATATGTTGGCCACTACTTATTAGCGTGCAAGGCGCTTGCCCTAAAAGAAAAATCAAGACTCCTGAGAGCTAGCTGACTCCTGCTCACCTTTGCCATGTTCATAAATCATTGATTTCAGGAGGAACTGTGGTATGAAATACACTGTTGAATACACTTTATGGTGGCAAGCAGTTTGTAGATGCCGCACTACAGTATTTAAACTTAGTGAAGTGAAAACGAACGACCTAGACACTGGAGCTCCTGACGATATTAGGGTGTGAACAACAGACACACCTATGCACACACCGGTAACCACAAATATCTGCGGGAGGGAGCACTAGTTAGCAGTATATATCATTTCAATACACTTGTATAGTGGCAAGTAGTTTGTAGACTGTCCGTTTGCTTTCAGCATGTCACTTTGCCGACAGGGAGAGAATACAGAGAGGAGCCAGCAGCCAGCTAGCACAATAAACATTATTCAGGACTTCCAAACACATTCTGCACACCCCTTTCAGACATAGGGGGATATTCAATTAGCCCCGGTTTTTTACCGGGGCTAATTGTCCCGCCGGGGGCTATCTAATTAGCCCCGATAAGCCGCGGAACGTGCCGGCTTATCAGGGATTTTGTTTCACCTGCCTCCGGCAGGCGAAGCAGAATCCCCAGAAACAGACCCGTTTTTGTCCGAAAACGGGCTGTTTCAGACGAAAACACACAGGTTTCACTGAACCTGTGTGTTTTCGGAAGAAAGGTTTTTTTTTTTTACACACGATTTAACAGGATAGCATATAAAATAAAGATGGTGAAACATCGGAAAAAAAGTCAGATAAACGGCCGAAAATGGACGTTTTTCGGACCCGATGTTTTAACGGGGATAATTGGATATCCCCCATAGGGGTAGATCATATTAGCCACGATGATATCGCGGGTGCGACTTATCACAGCAGTGGCCCAAATTCTCACAAAAGTGCTCGCTGCCCCACAGGGCTTAAGCACTTTGGTGCGAATTCAGGACAAAATCAGCCTGCGAACGGTGCAAGGCGTTTAAACGTCACGGGAACGGCACATTTCACCTTTTGCAGGTAATAGGATCTATCCAATAGAAGAGGACCTGGGTCAACCCGGGTCCTTTTCTGTGTGAAAGTGTCAACACGTGTCAACATTCCCAGGACTTTGACTCTGGTTGACCCTTTCACATAGAGGAAGGACCCGGGTTGACCCAGTAAATTACTGGGTACAAATGCTTGACCCGCAATTTCATCTTCTGTCTGAAAGGTTGTAATGGGCTGGGATGGGAACCAACTCATGCGCCAAAAGCAGAGTATAAGCCGGATCGAACTTAGTCCACAGAGCTGCACTTATTGTGGATTTCCACTCACACCCACTAAAGAGTGCCCGATAATTAGCACAGGAGAAGCCACTAATCCAATGCACTTTTGGTGTGTGGCAGGTCCTGCAAACAATTTAATAACTCCCGTCACTTTAGACTGGAGCTACTTTCGCCCAAAACAATTGTATTGAAACTATGTGGCATTAATTTGTGTTATATAAAGATGCTATTGTATGTGATATTATTTTGTGATACAGGGACCTTATGTGGCATTATTCTGTGATATGGGGGCACTATGTGGAATTATTCTGTGATATGGGGGCACTATGTGGCATTATTCTGTGATATGGGGGCACTATGTGGCATGATTCTGTGACATGGGGGCACTATGTGAAATTATTCTGTGATATGGGGGCACTATGTGAAATTATTCTGTGATATGGGGGCACTATGTGGCATTATTCTGTGATATAGGGGCACTATGTGGCATTATTCTGTGATTTGAGGGCACTATGTGGCATTATTCTGTGATATGGGAGCACTATGTGGCATTATTCTGTGATATAGGGGTACTATATGGAATTATCCTGTGATATGGGGCACTATGTGGCATAATTCTGTGATATGGGGGCACTATGTGGCATTATTTTGTGATATGAAGGTACATTGTGACATTATTCTGTTTTATAAGGGCACTTAGTGATATCATTTCGTGAAAAAAGTTGGCACTATGTGGCACTAATTAAACACTGCTAGATATGTTCTCTGGCTGGTGGTAAAGTATGCCTCTCCAACACTTTCATGAAATGTGTTGTGCACGTCTGTTGCTACCAACTCTTTTTTCCAGCATTCTTCACATTTATTTCACTTGGGATGGCTTATAGTGCCCTACCATCAGTATCTGTAACCTGTAGGCAGACAGGCCGTTGGGAGGAGGGGGGGGGGGGGCAGGGCCGGTGCTGTGGCCGTGGCCAGATTGGGGGAGACATGGCCATGCTCCATAAAAAGATTTTAAAAATAACATTTGTGGCGCCGCAATAGTGGTGTAGGTATCCATCTGAATGAAGACTCCTTGTCACAGTAGATGGACATTCACAATCCAGTCAAAATGTACAAAAAAAGTTAATTTTAGATATGATAAGGGTTACGCGGGTTATGCGACCGAGTAAAGCGCCACAGTGAGCAGGGCGGCGGCGCCGCCAGCAGCCTGTAATGAATCATGCCTACCCGGAAGAGACCAGTGTGAGGAGTGCCAGCTGGCAAGGGGGACTGTGTGATGGCGAGTGATAGGACGGTCGGGTCCCCATGTAACCGGGCATAGTTGTAAGCATAGGCATGCGCATGGGGGCACAGGCACCCCCTAATGTCCGGCACCCCCACACGCTACGCCTGCTACTCAGTCCTGACTCTTATCCCTCGCTGCCAGTAGTAGGACACACAGCTGGAGGAGCTCTCAAGCTCATGCAGTCTGGGCAGCGGGTTCCTCTCTTACACTGTACTGCATCAGCCGCCGCGTCTCAGCTAATCGAGGGGGATAAGCAGAGACGCGGTGGCGGTTGATGCAGCACGGTATAAGAGAGGAGCCCTCCGCCCAGACTGCCTGAGCTGAGAGCTTATCTAGCTGCACGTCCCACGAGGTCAGCAAGCATACCGGTAAATCTGCTACTGGCAGCGCAGATTTACCGATACGGAGTTTCAGATGCTGGAGGAGGGGCTCCTGCATCTCTGATTTCCCTCCCTCCTCCCGCATTTCTTGCCCGGCTGTGGCAGTGACCCCACCAGAGACTACTTCCCACCAAAGCACCTGACTGTAAGGTCCACGGAGCCTCCTCTCAACTTCTAGGTAAACTGCACTCCCTCCCATGCCCCTCTCTCTATCTTCCCCCCATGCCTCTCTCTCCCCATGCCCCCTCCCTCTCTCTCCCCATGCCCCCTCACCCTTCATGCCCCCCACTCTCCATGCCTCTCACTCTGTCCATGCCCCTCTCTCTCCCCATGCCCCCCCCCCTGTCCTAATGCCCCTCTCACTGTTCATACCTCTCCTTGTGCCCCCCCTCCATGACTTTCTCTCTGTAAATATATATATCTCACATCTTGAAACCCCTTCCTAAAAATCCTGCATTTGCCCCTGGGACTGAGGCCGGATAGTGGGGGGCAGGGGTGGAGTGCTGCCTATAGTGTCAGTCCCAGACCGTCAGGGCCCCGCATACAGTGTGGAATAATGTGAATTTTGTCTCATACCATGTGACGTAATGTGATTTTCGCCTCCTACTGTGTGGCGTAATGTGAATGAGGCTGATACTGTGTGGAGTAATGTGAATTTTGGCTCATACTGTGTGAAATAATGTGAATTTCGGCTCATACTGTGTGCTATAATGTGAATTTCGGCTCATACTGTGTGAAATAATGTGAATTTCGGCTCATACTGTGTGAAATTATGTGAATTTCGTCTCATACTGTGTGGATTAATGTTAATTTCGGCTCATACTGTGTGGACTAATGTGAATTTCGGCTCATACCGTGTGCTATAATGTGAATATCAGCTCGTACTGTGTGGACTAATGTGAATTTCGGCTCATAATGTATGGAGTAATGTGAATTTCAGCTCATACTGTGTGGCCAGTGGCGTAACTACTGCCCCCGCAGTCCTCGCGGTGGCTTGGGGGCGAGGGGCTACGGGGGCGCCACTGATTACAGCAGACTGACATGCGGACGAGCGCCCGCATGTCAGTCTGCTTTCTCCTTCCCGCCGCCGCTTGTTGGAGGGACACGGACGGCACAGCGTGTGCCTCTCCTGTGTCCCTCCTGCATCATCTCCGGCGGCCGCGGGTCTAATAGGGGGAAGTGCCGTCCGTGAGCTCTAATTGGCTCACGGACAACACTTCCCCCTATTAGACCCGCGGCCGCCGGAGATGATGCAGCAGGAGGGACACAGGAGAGGCGATCTGTGCCCTCCGTGTCCCTCCAATAAGCGGCGGCGGCAGCGGCACTGGGGGGAATATCTGGCACTGGGGGTGGGTGTCTGGCACTGGGGCATATATGGCACTGGGGGGGAGATCTGGCACTGGGGCATATATGGCACTGGGGGGGGGATGTCTGGCACTGGGGGGGGTATCTGGCGCTGGGGGGGGGATGTCTGGCACTGGGGCATATATGTCTGGCACTGGGGGGGATATCTGGCACTGGGGGGGGGATGTCTGGCACTGGGGCATATATGGCACTGGGGGGGGATGTCTGGCACTGGGGGGGGATGTCTGGCACTAGGGGGGATATCTGGCGCTGGGGGGGGGGTGTCTGGCACTGGGGGGGAATATATGGCACTGGCGGCATATCTGGCACGGGGGGAATATCTGGCACTGGGGGCATATGTGGCACTGGGGGGGGGGGATGTCTGGCACTGGGGGGGGATGTCTGCACTAGGGGGGATATCTGGCACTGGGGGAATATCTGGCACTGGGGGCATATGTGGCACTGGGGGGGAATATATGGCACTGGCGGCATATCTGGCACGGGGGGAATATCTGGCACTGGGGGCATATGTGGCACTGGGGGGGAATATCTGGCACTGGGGGCATATGTGGCACTGGGGGGGGGTATATGTGTACCTGGCACATGGGGGGGGGGCTATATTTGGCACCGGGGGCATGTGAGTACCTGGCACCGCGGGGGAATATCTGGCACTGGGGTCATATGTGGCACTGGGAGCACAGCCCTAGCAACAAGGACTACCTCCTAGCAACGAGCATGACACCCAGTGCATGAAACACCTGACAACGAGCATGACACCCAGTGCATGAAACACCTGGCAACGAGCATGACACCCAGTGCATGAAACCCCTGACAACGAGAAGGTAATTGAAAAGTAATTAGAAGCCTTACTGTAGGACTTAATGTGTAATGGGCATTACGGTGTGTGGCATAATGTATCACGGACATTGCGGTGTGTGTCATAATGTGTCACAGGCATTACGGTGTATGGTATACTATATCGCGGGCATTGTGATATGTGGTATAATGTCTCAGGGTCATTGCAGTGTGTGGCATAATGTATCACGGACATTGCGGTGTGTGTCATAATGTGTCAGGCATTACGGTGTGTGGTATACTATATCACGGGCATTGTGGTATGTGGTATAATGTCTCAGGGTCATTGCAGTGTGGCATAATACATAACGGGCATTGCGGTGTGTGGCATAGGGTATAACGGGCAGGGCATTGCGGTATGTGTCACAGGAATTACGGTGTATGGTATACTATATCACGGGCATTGTGGTATAATGTCTCAAGGTCATTGCGGTGTGTGTCATAATGTGTCACAGGCATTGTATGTGCTATAATGTATCAGGGGCATTGCAGTGTGTAGCATAATGTATAACGGGCATTGCGATTCCTGTCATAATGTGTCGGGGGCATTACGGTGTGTGGCATAATGTGTCACAGGCATTACGGTGTGTGGCATAATGTGTCGGGGGCATTATGGTGTGTGGCATAATGTGTCATGTGCATTATTGTGTGTGGAATAATGTCTAAGGGCCATTGCAGTATGTGGCATAATGTATACTGAGCATTACTATAAGGAGGAAAAATGACAAATAATGTAAGGGGCATGAATCAGGATTATTTTTCTTTCCTGTGGTGGCTAACGTCTGGGCGTGCAGGTTGCAAAACTGGGGTATAAGGTAGTCTTTTCCTGCAATACCATGCCCCTTTATGAGAAACCACGCCCATTCCAACAAAACCACGCCCCTTTTTTTGCAGCGCGCGCCTTCGGCGCGCGCATATTTATCCCTTTCTTGCTCCCAATTATGCGGCGGGTGGGGGTGGGGGGCGCCAACGAATTTTTTGGCTTGGGGAGAAAAATTTCTAGTTACGCCACTGTGTGTGGCGTAATGTGATAGTTGTCTCATATCTCATACTGTGTGCTATAATGTGAATTTCAGCTCATACTGTGTGCTATCATGTGAATTTCGGCTCATACTGTGTGGGGTAATGTGAATTTCGGCTCATACTGTGTGGCGTAATGTGAATTTTGACTCATACTGTATGGCGTAATGTGAATAAGTAGCACTACTGTCAGTAGCTGGTGAGCATGGGCAAATGTGTGACAAATACAGGTGTCCTGCGGAGGAGGGGTCTAATGGCATAGAAAGAAGCAGCTGATGGCACATGTGTACATTTTAAATTTTACTTGTGTTTTATTAAAACTCAAATGTTTGGCCGCCTATATCTCCCGTATTTTTCACAGTGGCCCACTCACAATCATGGTGTTGGTGCTAGGGGGGGGGGTTGCACATGCACCTAGGCCAGTGATGGGGAACCTTTGGCACTCCAGCTGTTGTTCAACTACACATCCCAGCATGCCCTGCTACAGTTTTGCTATTTGGCCATGCTAAAACTGTAGCAGGGCATACTGGGATGTTTAGTTCAACAACAGTTGGAGTGCCATAGGTTCCCCATCGCTGACCTAGGTGCATGTGCATTCCCCCCCCCCCCACACTAACTCCTTATACCCTTGAGGGTACTATTGTATGGCCACACCCATTTCTTGCGAGACCACACCCCTTTTCAAATTTGATCCCATCAAGGGGCGCCAAAGTCTAAACTCACTTACCAAAAAAATTAAGCTTAGGCCGGCCCTGGATATGATATTATAAAGCAGATTGTAAGCTTGTGAGCAGAGCCCTCCCCTGTAACAGTGCCATCAGTCAGTGCCCGCCTAACACACTGCCTGCAAGATGAAGTGCAATGTTATGTACCACATTGTGCCTCCTCCTGCAGTCTCTGATTCATGCCAGTGGTGACTGGCAGAAGGGCAGGGGAAGTAGTGTCAGATGAATTTCCCTCTATTATCCTTAGTAATTTATTTTTGGTTGTCTTTTATACAATACACAGGACAGAACTACAGTACACTCAGGGAAATATTTCCTAAAGCGTGGATTTAAAGATGTGGAGATTTTACTACTACGTATCATATTTTACTTATTATCAGATTTAACTTATAATTTATCATTATGTAACACCTTCTATGAGATAATAGCCAGAATCTGATTGGTTGCGATGACCAACATCTCCACTTTTGTAAACCCGCACTTCAGTAAATATGCTCCTCAATCTCACAGAAATAGCAGAGCGCAGAGCCCTGTGGGTGGCACCACCGCTCATGCATGAACGCTGCATCCAACTAGCAAGGTGCCAGGAATGCAACCTGCTGCTTTAATTGCTGCTTCAGTGCCACTGGTGCGTCCTTTGAATGCTTCAGACATACACACTGCAGTTCTTACAGACACCACCAGGGCATCGTGAGCAGGGCCAGATGAAGGCTATTGGGGGCCCCAGGGCAACCAATGTGTGGTGGTCCCCACCAATAAAACTGACTCTGCACTCCACCACTGTCACTACTTTGCCCCTTTGGGGAGCAGGAGAGAGAGTGAAAGGAGTGAGAGAGACAAAGAGGGTGTCAGGGAGAGAAAGAGAAGGAGGGAGTAGCAAGGGAGAGAAAGGGGGGGGGGGAATGAGAGAAAGACAGGGAGAAAGGAAAAAGAGAGAGGAGCGAGATAAAGAAAGAGGGTGTCAGGGAGAGAGAGAGAGAGAGAGAGAGAGGAGCAAGAGAGAGACGGAAAAAGAGAGATAGAGGGTGTCAGAGAGAGAGAGAGAGAGAGAGGTAGTGTGAGGGAGAGAGAGTGTATCAGTGAGAGAGAGAGAGAGAGAGGGAGGGAGGGAGGGAGAGAGAGTGTGTCAGAGAGAGAGAGAGTGTCAGGGAAAAAGAGGGAATAAAAGAGAATGAAGAGCGAGATAAGGTGTCAGGGAGAGAGACGGGGGAGCGAGAGAGTGGGTGTCAGGGAGAGAGAGAAGGAAAGATAGAGGAGAGAGAGAGAGAGAGGAGCAATAGATAGTGTCAGGGAAAGAGAAGGAATGAGAGAGAGGGGAGAGCAAGATATAGAGAAGGTGTCAGGGAGAGAGAGGGGGAGCAAGAGAGCAGGTGTCAGGGAGAGAAAGAGAAGTAAAGACAGGAGACAGAGAGAGGAGCAATAGAGAGGGTGATGGAGAAAGAAGAGTGATGAGAAGGGAGAGAGAAAGAGTGAGGGTGTCAGGAAGAGAGAGAGGGGGAGAGAAAGAGGAGAGGGAGCAAGGGAGGGAGACTAGATGTCAGGATGAGAGGGAAAGTCCCAAGCAGGTTAGCATCCTCTTTGTGGAATAGTACCGGAGAGAACCCGAAAAGGGGGTGTGCCCACAAGGTAGGGGGTGGGGTCTCACAATACTGCCCCTGCAAACGACACCACTATTTTGGTCATGCTGGGGGAATGCTTAACGCTCCGCAAGCTGCTGGTCATGCGACCAATCACTCTCTCCTGTGAATAAATGCAGCACACATGCGCACAGCATCTATTCACCACTACCCTGCTTCTACCCCAATTCCCCATCCACTACGGTTTGCAGACAGCGCCCAAAAAGTAGGACTGTTGGGAGATATGCTTTCTCCAGGCCTTGATTTTTGGCCGGTAATGTCATCTACTGAGGGGATTATTACTTAATTATAGCATTTCTGAGCCTCCTAAAGTGAATGACAACCATTTAAGATATGAAACCTTCAATAAATAATAAGGCTAAGTAAGACAGGTGAAATTTGGCACTTACACAGCGATGTCATTAACATATCCACATAACATTTCTATTATACTTAAGCAGTGTGGAGCCAATCAAACATTAGGCAATTTGCTCCAGGAACAAACCACGTTGCAATGCAGTGGAATAATTCCAAGTACGTAATAAACATGCTGGTACTATGTTAGCAGCTTTGCCAGAAATTAAGTTAAACTTTTTATATACTAGCTGGAGTACCCAGCATTGCCCGGGATTTTAGGAATGTCTGTTTACAAAAATAAATGTAAATATTAAACACACAGTATAAATAACATTGTAGATAGCTGAATACCCGTGCTTCGCTATGGGATGAGGATGGTAAATTAGAATGATAGTTGTTTGTTAATTTACGTTGGTTGGAGATCTAGTATATAGGCATATCTTGCTTCCCTGATGCACTTAATGTACTGGCTAGACCTCTTTTTGGTCCCCCAAGGGATGCTGCTCTTTCCACTATACAACTCTCAGTCTGTGGCTTCCTGCTGCCTCCATTCCCCTCCTCACATCATGTCACTGGCCCTGTCACATGCAGCCCTGTCATCACTGACATATCATGCATGTCCTGATAAAGTGTGTGCTGCTGACCCACCCCTAGGGGTGCTAGTGGTGTGTTCCCCCCACAGTGTTTGTTCCCAGAGTGTAAGTCATATGTGTAGCAAGTTTGGTGTAAATTGCTACAGGCATTGCAGAGTTATGCTGTCTGCTGAAAAACTCTGTGCTGCTGCCTGACCCCTAGGGGTGCTAGAGGTGTCTTACCCCAACAGTGTTTCTTCCCAGTCTGTAAGTCATATGTGTATTAAGTTTGTTGTAAATTGGTCCAGGCATTCGGGAGTTATGCTGTCTCCTGAAATACTCTGTGCTGCTGTCCCACCCCTAGGGGCGCTAGGGGTGTCTAACCTCCACAGAGTTTGTTCCCAGATTGTAAGTCAGATGTGTACCAAGTTTGGTGTAAATTGCTCCAGGCCTTCCCCAGTTATGCTGTCTGCTGACATACTCTGTGCTGCTCTCCCACCTCTAGGGGTGTTTCCCCCCACAGCGTTTGTTTCCAGATTGTAAGGCATATATGTACCAATTTTTGAGTATATTGCTCCAGAAATTCCGGAATTATGCTGTCTCCTGATATACTCTGTGCTGCTGTCTCCTCCCTAGGGGCTCTAGGGATTTCTAATTGTTTTAGTTGCCCCCTCCATGTTTTGATACGCTCGTATGGAAAATTTCACGATCTTCGCTTGTAAACTGTGGATTTGTATAGAAAGACAGAAGGACAGATTTTCGCTTTTATATAGTAGATTTATTTCCTAATCCTATACCACATGTGCTGTATGCAAAACACAGAGAGCTCCACTAGACTTTATGGGCCAGATTCAGAGTTAGGAGCAAGAGCAAAATACAGGAGCAATATGCTCGTTGGAATTAACCATTTTGCAATGCAAGGGGTCGCAAAAGCATTTTTTTTTCTTTTAGCATGCAGGGAAAATGCTGAATCCAATTGCATATACAGATGGGTCCACAGTTATCTTGGCTACTTTGCTGCGCCTAGGCACAACATGGTTTATTACATAAACCCTTCATCTATTGTTCTCAGCTGCAATACAATACAGAGAACAATACAGCAGGGGATTAAGTCATTACAGCAGGGGATAAAGTCATTACAGCATGGGATTAAGTCCGACTGCCCAGTCTCAGTTAATCCTATTAAAGGTCAAGATAAACATGGAACCATCTGTAGCAGACAAATACTGGGCATGTTTGTTTTCACTCTGAAATGAAAAATTAAGCTACGACATTTTATTCTTAACTATCTGCACTAGGAGCACTTTAAGAGAGGAGGAGACCCATGTGCAGCCTCCTCCGTTCGGGCCCCCTCCTCGCTGCCGACAATATTGTAGAGTCTGAGCACTAGAGGGCTCAGACTCTTATGCGCATGCACAGATCTCTGGGAAAATGGCATGGCGGACATTTTTCTGGCAATATTTCCACTGTGTATGCACAAAGCACCGGGAAAATGGCACCATTTTCCCAGTGATTTCTGTAGCGCTGTTACCGTTGGTGTGCGACTCCAGGGGAGTAAGTATCTGAAATGGGTGCAGCATGTGCGGTGTGGGCCCTTCTGGTCTCAGGGGACCCTGTGCACTGCACACACTGCACCCATTAGAAATACGCCAGTGATCTGCACATTTAAATCTTACCACCTGCAGAGGTTTTACCATGGTGCAATTTGCTCCTTCATCTGCTCTTTCTCCTAACCCTGAATCAAGTCCTGTAACAATTAAAATGGACACCTCTGGTTAACACAAGTTTTGGGACTGGCTAATTGAACTAGATAGGAATATTAGAGGTAATCTCACCTGGTCCTAATATACAATCCCAAAACCTCTACAAATTATTATATGTATATCTTATGAAAGTAATGTGTAATCAATAAGTACTGTATGTAATTTCCAATTTTAAATTACCCAAATTGTACAACATGCCACAGAGGATTATGGGGTCTATTTACTAAGCCTTGAATGGAGATAAAGTCCCAACCAAACAGCTCCTAACTGTCATTTTTCAAACCCAGCCAGTGACATGGCAGTTAGGAGCTGATTGACTGGTACTTTATCTCCATCCAAGGCTTAGTAAATAGACCCCTAAGTCATGCTGGAAACATTGGGGTACATGTACTAAGCAGTGATAAAAGTGGAGAAGTGAGCCAGTGGAGAAGTTGCCCATAGCAACCAATCAGTATTGCCGTAACATTTATAATTTGCGTACTGTAAAAGTACAGAGCAGCTGATTGGTTGCCAAGGGCAACTTCTGCACTGGCTCACTTCTCCACTTTTATCACTGCTTAGTACATGTCCCCCTTTGTGTACTATTAACAATAAGCAAATCAATGAATTGCATGACTATAAAAACTCTATTTATTTATATCCATTCCTATACAGACTATTATCAATGGCCATACACCAAAGCACACAGGGGCACTGTATACAGTACAGTATATGTAGAAGTTATTAAACAATACTGGTAAAAGAAAACATTGAGTAACGACTGTGATTACAAGTAAAGAAGTCATCTGTGGTTGGTGTGTGAAAGCTGTGACCTCACAGTAAGGATACATTACACTTTTCAATGGTTTCTGCATTTAATTGGTGCACCAATCAAATCGCTACAGGGGCAGTATTAAGTGCCTGATTTTGGATCATTTTTATCTTCAGAATTTATGGCTTTCAGGAGGATCAAAAGATAAGAGACTAGAAATATCTAAACTGTGCCAGACCGATCCATAATAATTGCCCCTCTGGCCATTGATGTGCCACCTTTACAGCAAAACACTTGGCATCAGTCTATAATCATGGGCACATCCTAAAAAGCAGCAGAGCACTGACTCTGTGGTGATACAGTTACTGGTGTGTTCACACTCACTGCTTCACTCTAACCACATAGTAAACTTTGTCAGTATTACTGTGACAGGTGAAAGCACAATCATCAATGTATTCATCAGTATTATATATACATTTATTCATGTTTTATTTATTAATAGACCATATATTTACTCAGCAGAATTATATAAAGCACGGTGTTCATTAGCTTCAGAGTAAATGATTTAGGATTACTTAATACAGAACTAAACATCCCAGCATGCCCTGCAACAGTTTTAGTATGCCCTAATAGCAAAACTGTGTCAGGTTGTGCTGGAATGTGTAGTTCTACAACAGCCTATACAATGCCCTATACAATACGTTACTTGCTATATCATAGATAACATATCCAGATACATCAACAAACCATATACAAATGTATTTTGGGAGTCATGAACACATATGTTAGGTGTAATGGAGTATATCTACTTGCGCTAACACGCTTACACTTACATTGTTGCAATAAATGTGAGCTTGTGCAGTGTGGCAATAATACACATACTCAGAGATTCCATACTTTCATAATATAGGCCCTGAACCCGTTCCTATCAGCCTGTCTGTGTCTATCTATACGACGTTCTCCAATTTCCATAAACGTGTAAATAGCTAACATTACAAGAAACAAGTATATATACATGTATACCTCCAGCATTTACAGAACACTAAAGTAAGTGCACTTGCACATGCCTACAGCTACAGTGCATAACATTATCTATTTATCTATCTATCTATCTATCTATCTATCATCTATCTATCTTTTGCCACACACATGTACTGAGTAGCGTACACACACACACACACACACACACACACACACACACACACACACACACACACACACACACACACACACAGACAGACACCATGCACATGTCCTGACACTGAGACATATGTACATTGTAAATACAGACACACACCTCCCTGTGCATCCCCTCCCAGACCAGGCTCTTTTGTCAATGTCAGCAGCAGCCTATCTCCCCCTCCTCCCCCCAAAGGCCAGCATCAGCACCACAGAGGATGGACAGCTACATAACCAACAGACTGGGAGCCTGTGCTTACCTGAGAAATCCTGGCCTGTAACATCAGCAGCAGAAAGATCATGCTGAAGAGGTGCATGCTTAGGGGTACAGGGGGGCCCCTCACACCTCTACAAAGACCCCCAGGGCTGAGCCAGCCCACTACTTCTGACACCCTCCACATCCGCCTCTTCCCTGCACCCTCCCTCTATCCTTCCTCCTGTCTGTGGTTTTTGTCCCTTCCTCTCTCTCCCTCCCTCCCCTTTATTCTATCTCTCCACCCTTAATTCTTCAGTCTTCTCCCCCCACCCCTGTTTTCCTTTCTTCCACACTAATCTTTTTCTTCCTATTTCCCCTTTATCACTAATTTCTTGGTTACCCTCCTCCTCTTCTTCCGTTCGTCTCTTTCAGTTTAATGTATCTTCCTGTCTGTTCATTTCCTTTTCCCCCCACTATGCTTCACTAACTAATGTCTCCCCCTTTGAATGCTCTCAATCTTTGTCTTATCTCCTTTTATCCTTTCTCCCTTCTCTATTTATTTACAGACCTATGATTTGTCTTCCCTTTCTCACCTTCTCTTTCCTTAAATTCCCCTTTCCTGGATAAATTTACTATACACCTGCTCCCATCCTAATCCCTGTGTATTACACTCTCACTTTCTCTCCCTGTGCTCTAGCTTGTCATGTATTTGTGCCCCTTCCCACTATTTTTGTCTCTTTTCTCTCTATCCCCTCCCTCCATCAACTCATGTCCCTCCTTTTTGTCTTTCTCGCTTCTTCTTCCAATCTTTTAATCTTCCCCTTCACTCTTGCCTCCCGTAATCTCCATCCTCACCACTGTCTGCCATGCTCTCCTCCTATTTTCCGTTATACCCCTCTTCTAATTTACATCATTGGCACACACACTTAACCCCTGCCTGCCTGAGTGTCGCTTTCCCTCTTTCTCACCAGCTCTGATGTTCTTTGACATCTGAATTTTATATTATCTCACACTTGTGTTGCACACCCTGATTTGGTTGATTTTCTTTCTCAATGTGTAAAATTATCATCTAATATATTCATAGCATTTTCTGAGAATCTTTGGTTATAATACAGATTCATGATTTCTTTTTTTATTATTCATCTGGAAAATTGGTAAAGGAACACGCTATTTTAGGGTAGTATGGCACAAACATGAAACATGTTTATCATCTTTTGCCATGTCCAACAGTTTATATTTGTAATATTAAAGTAACTAAAATTGTAAAATATTTACTATTTATTAACCTCTTCCTATCTATAACTTATCCATCATCTATCTATCTATCTATCTATCTATCTATCTATCTATCTATCTATCTATCTATCTATCATTTATCTATATATTACTTTATCTATCTATCTATCTATCTATCTATCTATCTATCTATCATTAATCTACAGTATCTATCTATTTATTTATTACTCTATCTATCATTTATCTATTACTTTATCTATCTGTCTATCTATCTATCTATCTATCTATCTATCTATCTATCTATCTATCTATCTATCTATTATTAAACTACAGTATCTATTTATTTATTACTCTATCTATCTATCTATCTATCTATCTATCTATCTATCTATCACTTTCTTTTTCTTTCTTTCTTTCTTTCTTTCTTTCTTTCTTTCTTTCTTTCTTTCTTTCTTTCTTTCTCCTGTCATTGCTGTTTCTTGCTATTTATCCACCTATACCATCTATCTTTCTATCTACCTACTCTGTCTGTCTATCTATCTATCTATCTATCTATCTATCTATCTATCTATCTATCTATCTATCTCTTTCTTTTGTTCTTTCTTTCTTTCTCTCTTTCTTTCTTTCTTTCTTTCTTTCTTTCTTTCTTTCTTTCTTTCTTTCTTTCTTTCTTTCTTTCTTTCTTTCTTTCTTTCTCAATCCCCTATCTATCTATCTATCTATCTATCTATCTATCTATCTATCTATTACTCTATCAATCGCTTTCTTTCTTTTTCTTTCTTTCTTTCTTTTTCTCTTTCTTTCTTTCTTTCTTTCTTTCTTTCTTTCTTTCTTTCTTTCTTTCTTTCTTTCTTTCTTTCTTTCTTTCTTTCTTTCTTTCTTTCTCCTATTTATGCTATTGCTATCTGTTTATTGCTATTTATCCACCTTTATCATCTATCTTTCTATCTACCTACCTACTCTGTCTATCTCTCAATCAAAATCTCTATCTATTGTTTATCTATCTATATTTCTATCTATCTATCTATCTATCTATCTATCTATCTATCTATCTATCTATCTCTCTATCTATCTCTCTATCTATCACTTTCTTTCTCTTTCTTTCTTTCTTTCTTTCTTTCTTTCTTTCTTTCTTTCTTTCTTTCTTTCTTTCTTTCTTTCTTTCTTTCTGTCTCCTATCTATGTTATTGCTATCTGTTTATTGCTATTTATCCACCTTTATCATCTATCTTTCTATCTACCTACTCTGTCTGTCTATCTCTCAATCAATCAAAATCTCTATCTATTGCTTATCTATCTATCTATCTATCTATCTATCTATCTATCTATCTATCTATCTATCTATCTATCTATCTATCTATCATCTTTCTTTTAACCTGTCTATGTATCTGTTGCTCATCTTTCTTTATATCATCTCTCTATCCATCTTACGCTCTATTGCCTATCTATCTATCTATCTATCTATCTATCTATCTATCTATCTATCTATCTATCTATCTATCTTTCTTTCTCTCATTGCTGTCTATGTCTTATCTATCCATCTACCTACTGTATCTCTCGGTTTGTCTAGCTCATATGTATCTATTTAATAGCATATCCTATATAATAAAGGCTAACACTGGTCTCCAGGTTTTCAGGGAATGCTTAAAGGTTGCAAAGTAGGAAGAAAGTTTTGTTGTAATGGGGAGGTAAATAAAAAAAGTGAGTGCAGCCCAACAAAAGTTATGCTTATCTGTTCATAGCCATATAGTGCTGCTTGTAGGTGTTTGTCATGGTAGTACATGCTATATAGATGTTTGGGTTCACAGATGTCGCAGGGTGCATGGAATGTAGAGGTGGGAGCTTGGTGGTAGTATGAGAATCCAGATGTGCTAATTCTAGTAATAAAATAAGTAATAAAATCTTTGAATGTTATTTGTGTTATGAAAGTTCTTAAGGATTTTATTTGTGAACAATATAGTAGAAAATCCTATGTACAAGACAGAGTCGATAAATAGAGTATGGTGGACTCTGGGTTGAAAGGGCTAATTTAAGCAGAGAGGGAGAATTACTTGGAGTATAACTACATCTTGCAAACTAAATATACATGTCTATGACTGAGTTAAACTACAAAGTGCCAAAAGTCATGGGGCAGCAGCAAAGGTGTAGATAGGCACCATGGTGCCCGGAGCAAGGGTATGTTTTGGCGCCCCCTCCCCTGTATGTACTGAATTGGGTGCATGTTACATTTGAAAATAATTTTTTTTTTAGAAATCCTAACTTGGTGACAAGACTGGTTCTAGACCTTGTGGATCTCAGGGCGAAAGTTTCCTTTAGCCCCCCCCCCCCCATTTTTAAAATAGGGACAGTAAATGCACCGAAAATATAGTGGTGTGGCTTCACAGGGAAGGGGCGTGACCACAGAATAGTACCAATTCACATTACACCACACAGTATTGTCCATTATTCACATTACACCACTTAGTAGTGTCCGTTATTCATATTACACCACACAGTAGAGCCCCTTATACACGTTACAGCCGCTTATACATGTTATGCTACACGTTACACCACAGTATAGCCAGTTTTACACGTTACACCACAGTAGAGCCAGTTTTACACGTTGCACAACTGAAGAGATGCTTTCACACGTTACACGACAGTAGAGCCGCTTATACATGTTATGCCACAGTAGAGTCGCTTTTACACATTACACCACAGTAGAGCTGCTTTTATATGTTACACCACAGTAGAGCCGCTTATACACATTACACCACAGTAGAGCCGCTTTTACATGTTACACCACAGTAGAGCCGCTTATACACATTACACCATAGTAGAGCCGCTTTTATATGTTACACCACAGTAGAGCCACTTATACACATTACACCACAGTAGAGCTGCTTTTACACGTTACACCACGGTAGAGCCACTTATACACATTACACCACAGTAGAGCTGCTTTTACACGTCACACCACAGTAGAGCCGCTTATACACATTACACCACAATAAAGCTGCTTTTACATGTTACACTACAGTAGAGCCGCTTATACACATTACACTACAGCAGAGTCGCTTATATACATCAGTGGCGTGCGGTGAGGTCAGTGGCTGGGGAGGCACAAGCAGCTCACATCCCCCCCCCCTAGAGGAAAAAAAAAAAAGCATAGCGCCCCCCCTGTATTCATAAAACCAGCACCAGGCAGAACCAGCCGGGGGGGGGGGGGGGGTAATGCCATAGCAGGGGAGACACTCGGTATTGGGTCCCCCTGCCATAGCATTAATCCACCCCCCCCTCCCAAGCTAGTCAGCTCTTTTGCATGGCCGCCGCTTCCCAAGGGCTTCAGGCATCTTCACGTGGGGAGGCACCACCTCCCCAGGGCTTCCAGCGTCTTCCTCTGACGCTGGAAGAACCACAAGTGCCAGCATGCCCGAACATAAATGGCCCGCTGGCACCTGTGGTCCACCTGTAAAGAATAGTAATATTGTTCATTACAGGTGGCCTACAGGTCCCAGCAAGCCTGCCCCAGCATGCTGGCACTTTGAGAACCACAAGTGCCAGCATGCCCGGACATAAATGGCCTGCTGGCACCTGTTGTCCACCTGTAAAGAAAATATTAAAATAAAAAACACCGCACAGTCTTAAAAAATAAGTTTTATTGCACTGGGTCTTCACCTGGGGGCGGCGGCCTTTAAGCTCTTTTGCATGGCCGCCGCTTCCCCAGGGCTTCAGGCGTCTTCACCTGGGGAGACACCACCTCCCCAGGGCTTCCAGCGTCTTCCTCTGACGTCTTCACCTGGGAGGCGGCGGCCTTAAAGCTCTTTTGCATGGCCGCCGCCTTCCCCAGGGCTTCCAGCGTCTTCACCTGGTGGGCGGCGGCTGCTAAGCTCTTTTGCATAGCCGCCGCCCATCCAGGACTTCCGGCGTCTTCAACCTTCAGGAGCTCTTCTACGCTCCTCCTCCGCCGTCGGACTGACAGCCGCTCCCTCGCGCTGACTTATATAAGTCAGCCAGAGGGGGCGGAGCGATGATACGGCGAGCCGTGATTGGCTCGCGGTGGCCATCTTCAATTTCAAAAATGATGCTGAGGCGCCATTTTTGAAATGGGTTACCGCTCCGCTGCTCAAACTCTGCATCGCCGCCCGCACACTCACGCCGCCCGCACCGTTGCAACCACGCCGCCCGCACCCACGCCGCCTGCACCACCGCACCCACACCACCCGCACCAACGCCACCAGCACCTCCGCCGACGCCCGCACCTCCGCCGACGCCCGCACCTCCTCCGAGCCCACAACAGTGATTGACATCGGATCCAGTGACGGATCCGCTGGCCAATCACTTTTGTCTCACTGACAGGGACTTGCTTTCAAGGGTCCCTGTGTGAAAGCGGCACCACTGATGGTGCCGCTTTCCCATGATTTTTCAATGGGCTTTTAATGCCCATTGCTAGGCCCCGCCCGCGCCCGCCCCCCGCTCCCCATACCTTTCCCTGTCTGACAGGGAGGCACCACGATCGGTGCCTCCCAAATACTTTTACACAGGACTCGGATGATTAGGATAATATAAAGCAAATACTTATGACACAGAATATGTGTCATAAGTATCTTCTTTATATTATTTTAATCAGTAATGACAGGGGAGGCACTGCCTCCCCTGACTGCACGTCCCTGATATACATTACACTACAGCAGAGCTTCTAATGCAGAGAGAGGCGCTGCAGCATCAATGTAGAGAGAGGCGCTGCAGCAGCCAGGCAGAGGGGTGCTGCAACAGCCGTGGCAGAAAGAGGTGCTGCAACAGTTTTAAGTTTGAGATATGTTGTGAGAAATTCTTATTACAGGCAGAAAAGAGGTTAATAACCAAGAATGGGATAAGAAAGGCATACAGTTATGAGCAACCTTAAGCTTACTAGTTGAAAATTACCTTTGAATTCACATAAAAGAAGAGACTACTGCAGAAAGCATGTGGAATGCATTATAGAAGCTGCTTGAAAGACCCACTTTAAACAGTATGAGGAAACTATACCAAATAAGATACGTCAAAGGAGCATATAAATGGAATGCTGGAGACAGTATTAGAGGTCCAGTCAATGGTTAAGGACTTTCAGTAGCTTGGAACCATGTGGTTATTATACTTGTGTCCAGGTTACCTGACACATGCAGGGGGATATTCAGTACCAGTCAATCTGCACTTACTCCTGTGCGTAACTGCACGTATTGGATATTGCATACCAGCAACTTAGAGGAATTAAAGGCAACCCAGAGACACAAGTGGGTATATTTACTAAAATTCGTATTTTTCCGAATGAGGTTAAAGTTCAAACACGAATGACATCGAAAGTGTAAATTTGCAACTTTTTGAATTTATTACGACTAATTTACTAAGCTGTCGTATTCTGCATTTTCGTATTTACCGATGTCGATGTCATTCATATTTTTTGGCAGTGTTTTACGGGAGTGAATTGTAAAGCACTGCCGACTTTAACACAATGAATCTCGGTCAGATCTCTGAGATCCGTGCTGGGCTTCATTGTGCACCTTTCGTTAAAATGAAAACATTGTTAAAAAATTTTTACAAAATGCGTGGGGTCCCCCCTCCTAAGCAAAACCAGCCTCGGGCTCTTTGAGCCGGTCCTGGTTGAAAAAATATGTGAAAAAAAGTGACAGGGGTTCCCCCATATTTAATCAACCAGCACCGGGCTCTGCTCCTGGTCCTGGTTCCAAAAATATGGGGGACAAAAAGCGTAGGGGTCCCCCGTATTTCTGAAGCCAGCACCGGGCTCCACTAGCCAGATACATAATGCCACAGCCGGGGGACACTTTTATATTGGTCCCTGCGGCCCTGGCATTACATACCCAACTAGTCACCCCTGGCCGGGGTACCCTGGTGGAGTGGGGACCCCTTCAATCAAGGGGTCCCCACCCTCCAGCCACCCAAAGGCCAGGGGTGAAGCCCGAGGATGTCCCCCCCAAGGGCGGCGGATGGGGGGCTGATAGCCATTTTGTCAAAATGTGGATATTGTTTTTAGTAGCAGTACTACAAGTCCCAGCAAGCCTCCCCCGCAAGCTGGTACTTGGAGAACCACAAGTACCAGCATGCGGAGGAAAACCGGCCCCGCTGGTACCTGTAGTACTACTACTAAAAAAATACCCCAATAAAAACAGGACTTGTAGTACTGCTACTAAAAACAATATCCACATTTTGACAAAAAGGCTATCAGCCCCCCATCCGCCGCCCTAGGATGGGGGGGGACAGCCTCGGGCTTCACCCCTGGCCCTTGGGTGGCTGGAGGGGGGGGGACCCCTTGATTGAAGGGGTCCCCACTCCTCCAGGGTACCCCGGCCAGGGGTGACTAGTTGGGTATGTAATGCCAGGGCCGCAGGGACCAATATAAAAGTGTCCCCCGGCTGTGGCATTATGTATCTGGCTAGTGGAGCCCGGTGCTGGTTTCAGAAATACGGGGGACCCCTACGCTTTTTGTCCCCCGTATTTTTGGAACCAGGACCAGGCGCAGAGCCCGGTTCTGGTTGATTAAATATGGGGGAACCCCTGTCACTTTTTCCCCATATTTTTTCAACCAGGACCGGCTCAAAGAGCCTGAGGCTGGTTTTGCTTAGGAGGGGGGACCCTAAGCATTTTTTTACAACAAATTTAACACTTTCCCATCCCTTCCCACTGATAAACATGCACGGATCTCATGGATCCATGCATGCCTATCAGAACACGGTAAAAAAAAGCAGGTCTGTTTTATTTTAGCACTTTTTTACAATTTTTATTTTTTCACGGCAGTGTTTGTGAATTACACTTTTTAGTAAATGACCGAGTTCTACCAAATTACAGGCGTATTTGACCGATGGTGTATTCATTCATATTTTTTTTCTTTGAGTTCCAAAAAAATACGAATGCCCTCATCACTGCCGTGATTTGAGTTTAGTAAATTCCAGAGATGACACTTTGAAGAAAAAACACCATCTCGGTCAAAATCGGGACCTTTGTAAATATACCCCAAGGTTCTCAGCGATATCTCTAGTTCCAGCTGTGTGGGTGTAATTGGACAGTAACACATAGGATAAGTGTTCCATGGCCTATTTAGGGAAGTATGGCTGTTCAGCGGTGAGCATATGCAGAGATTCACCTGACACCTGATGGATCTCTTCCACAAACCGATTGGTCTGGTGCAAATGCGTTTGCGCTGATGATGAGGCTGACGTTAAATGAATGGCGATGGTGCAGTTGCATAGGTGCGGCCGAGTCTGAGTACAGGTAGAATTATGTATCTATTTACATAACTGTGATGGCTTTAAAAGCTACTATTAAATCTGGCCCAAAGCGCTATCCAGTTTCACAGTGGTGATCGGTTGCACATTGCCAATAACTGAATTGGCCCCACAATAGTCTGGAAAGCCTAAAGCAGAATTACTACTTATAGACTTTGTGAAAAAGTGTTTAAAAGAACTGCTACATGACAGCAGGGAAAGTGACTGCAATGGCGCACAAAGCCACAGATATAAAGTCACACAATGGAGGAAATATAATAACCTACAACTTGCATTCATCAGCAAAATCCCAGTGAGTCTGACCAATGTTTTAAAGTGGCAATCATTTAAAAGGCAATATCAGGTTGGTTTTGCCTTTTAAATGATTTGAGGATGCCTGCAAGTTGCAGGCTATTACATTTCCCCCAATGAGAATTTATCATACGCCTTAATACTTGAACTGAGACGCCTATTCTGCAACATTAATAAGACATGAGACTATGGGGTATATTTACTAACATTCGTAATTCTCCCGATTTGGTGGGAGAATAATCACGAATGACATCGAAAGTGTAAAACTGCAACTTTTTGAATTTATTACGACTAATTTACTAAGCTGCTGTATTCTGCATTTTCGGGTTTTCCGATGTCGATGTCATTCGTTTTTTTAGGCAGTGTTTTACGTGAGTGACTTGTAAAACACTGCCGACTTTAATACAATGAATCTCGGCCGGATCTGAGAGATCCGTGCTGGGCTTCATTGTGCACTTTGTTTAAAAAAAAAAATAAGTTTAAATGTTAAAAAAAAATTGCGTGGGGTCCCCCCTCCTAAGGCAAACCAGCCTCGGGCTCTTTGAGCCGATCCTGGTTGCAGAAATATGGGAAAAAAATGGACAGGGGTTCTCCCATATTTAAACAACCAGCATCGGGCTCTGCGCCTGGTCCTGGTTCCAAAAATACGGGGGACAGAAAGCATAGGGGTCCCCCGTATTTTTAAAACCAGCACCGGGCTCCACTAGCTGGACAGATAATGCCACAGCCGGGGGTCACTTTTATACCGTGCCCTGCGGCCGTGGCATCAAATATCCAACTAGTCACCCCTGGCCGGGGTACCCTGGGGGAGTGGGGACCCCTTCAATCAAGGGGTCCCCCCCCCAGCCACCCAAGGGCCAGGGGTGAAGCCCGAGGCTGTCCCCCCCATCCAATGGGCTGCGGATGGGGGGCTGATAGCCTTTGTTGATAGTTATGAATATTGTTTTTAGTAGCAGTACTACAAGTCCCAGCAAGCCTCCCCCGCAAGCTGGTACTTGGAGAACCACAAGTACCAGCATGCGGCGGAAAAACGGGCCCGCTGGTACCTGTAGTACTACTACTAAAAAAATACCCAAAAAAAGACAATACACACACACCTTGAAAGTAAAGTTTTATTACATCCATCCACACAAACATACATACATACTTACCTTATGTTCACATGCAGGTCGGTCCTCTTCTCCAGTAGAATCCATGGGGTACCTGTTGAATAAATTATACTCACCAGATCCAGGGTACCAGGCTCCTCGGATAATCCTTTTGTAATCCACGTACTTGATTAAAAAATAAAAACGGATACCCGACCACGAACTGAAAGGGGACCCATGTTTTCACATGGGCCCCCTTTCCCCGAATGCCAGAAACCCACTCTGACTGATGTCTAAGTGGGTTTCTTCAGCCAATCAGGGAGCGCCACGTTGTAGCACCCTCCTGATCGGCTGTGTGCTCCTGTACTGTCTGACAGGCGGCACACGGCAGTGTTACAATGTAGCGCCTATGCGCTCCATTGTAACCAATGGTGGGAACTTTCTGCTCAGCGGTTGACCGAAAGTGACCTCACCGCTGACCACAAAGTTCCCACCATTGGTTACAATGGAGCGCATAGGTGCTACATTGTAACACTGCCGTGTGCCGCCTGTAAGACAGTACAGGAGCACACAGCCGATCAGGAGGGTGCTACAACGTGGCGCTCCCTGATTGGCTGAAGAAACCCACTTAGACATCAGTCAGAGTGGGTTTCTGGCATTCGGGGAAAGGGGACCCATGTGAAAACATGGGTCCCCTTTCAGTGCGTGGCTCGGGTCTCCGTTTTATTTTTTTAATCAAGTACGTGGATTACAAAAGGATTATCCGAGGAGCCTGGTACCCTGGATCTGGTGAGTATAATTTATTCAACAGGTACCCCATAGATTCTACTGGAGAAGAGGACCGACCTGCGTGTGAACATAAGGTAAGTATGTATGTATGTTTGTGTGGATGGATGTAATAAAACTTTACTTTCAAGGTGTGTGTGTATTGTCTTTTTTTGGGTATTTTTTTAGTAGTAGTACTACAGGTACCAGCGGGCCCGTTTTTCCGCCGCATGCTGGTACTTGTGGTTCTCCAAGTACCAGCTTGCGGGGGAAGCTTGCTGGGACTTGTAGTACTGCTACTAAAAACAATATTCATAACTATCAACAAAGGCTATCAGCCCCCCATCCGCAGCCCATTGGATGGGGGGGGACAGCCTCGGGCTTCACCCCAGGCCCTTGGGTGGCTGGGGGGGGGACCCCTTGATTGAAGGGGTCCCCACTCCCCCAGGGTACCCCGGCCAGGGGTGACTAGTTGGATATTTGATGCCACGGCCGCAGGGCACGGTATAAAAGTGACCCCCGGCTGTGGCATTATCTGTCCAGCTAGTGGAGCCCGGTGCTGGTTTAAAAAATACGGGGGACCCCTACGCTTTTTGTCCCCCGTATTTTTGGAACCAGGACCAGGCGCAGAGCCCGATGCTGGTTGCTTAAATATGGGGGAACCCCTGTCATTTTTTCCCCCATATTTCTGCAACCAGGATCGGCTCAAAGAGCCCGAGGCTGGTTATGCTTAGGAGGGGGGACCGCACGCAATTTTTTTTCAACAAATTAACACTTTCCCACCCCTTCCCACTGATATACATGCACGGATCTCATGGATCCGTGCATGCCTATCCAATCACGGCTCAAAAAAGCAGGTCTGGTTTTTTTTAGCACTTTTTTACGAGTTGTATTTTTTCACGGCAGTGTTTTTTTTTTTTTTTGCTTTGCACTTCTTAGTAAATGACCGAGATTCATACTTAAACAGCCGCGTTTTGACCGATGGTGTATTCATTCGTATTTTTTTTGCTGGACTTGCAAAAAAATACGAATGGCCTCATCACTGCCGTGATTTCTGCTTAGTAAATTACCGAGATGACACTTTGATGAAAAAACGGCATCTCGGTCAAAATCGGGACCTTAGTAAATATACCCCTATGCTGCAGTTTATGTGGATTTAGTGATAAAAGAGAAGAGTGCATATACTGTAACAAAGACTCAAAAAGTATTCCAAGGTGAGTAGTATTTTCTGTTAGGTGGATGAGGGAGAAGTGCGGTGTGAGCTGGTAGAGATGAGCAGAATCCACAAACATCTGCTCTTGTAGTATCTTCTCTGCACACTGCACCTTGTCATTTTTATCTAGGGTTGTTAATTGTTTGTTATTACTTAGCATTTCATTTAATGTAGCGCCTGAGCTCTTTATTATTTTATAAATTAACAAGTATATGAGTATATAGGAAAGACATAAAATAAAGTATATCAAATAAAAAATAAAATACGGATAATATTTTTAATATAGTGCACAAAGATCTGAATAGTGTTGTAAATAAGAAGGGATGGGGGGGGGGGGGGGGGGAGTTTCCATAAAAAAAAAACCCACACACACACACACATACTTAGTGGCCTTGCCCCCTTCCCATTGACATGCGAATCGCTGCATTTTGCACGAGGGGACGGGGCTTAACAAAATGGCGTCTGATGCATTAAAAAAATATATATATCAGTACCCCCTCCAGGTGTGCCCCACCAATTGCAAGGCAGCTGAGAGCTTAGAGGGGCCTGGTGAGTGAGGGGTTGTGTCCACATCCAGAGGATGTAGCCACGACCCCTAATGAAAAAAAAGAAAGAAAACATATTAAGGAGCAGATGAAGAAAGCCTTGGAGAGAGATGAAATGGAGAGATAAAGTACCACCAAGTCAGCTTCTAACTGCCATGTCACAAGCTATGTTTTAAAAATGACAGCTAGGAGCTGATTGGTTGGTGTTTTATTTCTCTCCACTTTATCACTCTCCAAGGCTTAGTATATCTGTCCCTAATTGTGTCGTTGTATACTGCAAAGGGGATCATTTGTCTCCGTCAGCAGCTGACCCCGGCCCCTCCATCACACCCAGGCCCAGATAATCCCCTTCAATAGTCCAATAATTTACCTCTATCTGTTCCAAGACTAGTCCTGCCACTGGGAATGGCAGCTCAGTAATAAGTGTAGGCGACAGAAGCAGCAGAGAGGCCATGCTCGGGAATATTTTGAGACAAGTGAAGAGATTTATGTTGGGACAGATTTAGTAATGACCCTGGATGTATGGACTGACAATGGGGCAGCAGTAGAAGACCTTTATGTTAGGAAAATGAGTCTATCAGCTGCATTTAATAAAGGTTGTAGGGATAAAGGTCTAAAGGGAAGGAGACGACTGGTCAGAAGGGAATTGGAATAGCAAATGCAAGAGAAAATTAGTGCATAAATAAACATTTTAGCCGTGTTTTATGTGCATATTATGGAAATGTTTTTTAGATATACTGTATGTAACAGTATTTCAAGACAGATTGCATATGGTGAATACAAGAACAGTTTTGGATGTCATGCGGAAATAGAAGTCGCAAGCCTGAGGAGCAGTGTGTATTGTTGCATCAATAGACTACATTGGGTTGCACCGGTGTACGTAAGTACATTTGTACAGTGCATGCTCACTAAATAAAGAGCCCTCCTATGTTCCTATATAGACCTGGTTCTTGGGTCTCCTTCAGGCTCTTTAAGCTTGCAGATACAGAATGGGGATGGGACAGGACACACGGACTGAGACCATGTACACTATGGTGAGTTCATGTAATGGAGAAGTGAGGCAGAGTCACATATATGTCTGTAAGGGAATACAAATGATTTACCGGCAGACGGGAAGCCGGCTGTCACTATACTGACAGCGGTATCCCGTCTGTCGGCATCCCGGCAGCGAGTTCCCTTGCGGGCTCGATGCACTTACAACGCTTTGGGCCCGGTGGCTTGCTTCACTCGCCACAGGTTATGTTCCCACTCGGGTTAGTGGCGTGGACCCACCAACTGAGTGGGAATACACCGGGTTTGTCAGAATTCCGGCATTTGTCGGGATTCCGGTCAATGGCATTTCTCCGGCTGTTAGGATTCTGGCGTCGGTCTCCTGAATGGCAGGATCCCGACAGCCGGTATATTAACTGCATCCCATCTGTAAGTAGCCATATCGTTTGGGTGTCAGATATATGTTGGTAATGATGATGTACATTTGCTCTATTTCAGTCCTCTGGAATTACTCCTGTAGCTAATGACTGGTTGAATAATTCTGTTAATGGTGCTACCAGCACATCTTTAGTCTCTGATGTATACCATCCGGCCCCAGTGATTTACATACCTTCAGTTTTGAGAGTTCTGTTAGAACCTTCTCCTCTGTAAATGTACTTTCATCTTTCATCTACCTTATCTTTATGTACAGTATATCCTTGCAACTTAACTGTTTCCCATAGCAAATACTGATCTGCTATGGCCTTGTCTCGCTCCACAAAATTCTCACTCTCTGTCTTAAGGGGTCTATTTACTAAGCCTAGGATGGAGATAGAGTCGCTGGAGATAAAGTACCAGCCAATCAGTTCCTAACTGTCATTTTTCAAACCCAGCCTGTGACATGGCAGTAAGGAGCCGATTGGCTGGTACTTTATCTCCAGCAACTTTATCTCCATCCATGGCTTAGTAAATAGACCCCTAAGTCTTATTATTCCTCCATTTGATTTTCTATTTTCACTTATAGGGGTAGATGTACTAAGCCTTGGAGAGTGATCAAGTAGAAAGAAATAAACTTACCAAGTAGGTGTCGGGATCCTGAGTGTCGGGATGCCGCTATCGGTATTCTGACTGCCGGCATCCCAAGCGCCGGGGTCCCGATACCACTCCCCTGTAACATGGCAGTTAGACACTGATTGGCTGTTACTTTATCTGTCTCCACTTTATCACTCTTCGAGGGTTAGTACATATTCTCCATATATATATATATATATATAAAAAAAGTTTTGCCCCTTTTACCTATTGACTGAGCCATTTCCTCCTCAGCTTCTGCCTTTGCACGCCTGATCACTATTTGGTCAGTCCCGGGACCCACAACATCTGTTGCCAGCCCTGCCACCCTGTATCCGCTGTATTCTTACTGTGTCCCCTTCTTACTACGGTGTTGTCCTTCTACACTAGCTGGTTAGCCTATCACTGCAGTGGGAGGCATTGAGAGTTCGAGAGTCGCTGCCCCTACTCCCACTGAGCATGTCAGAGGACAAAGTTTAGCCAATTATTATATAGATTGGATGTATCAGAAGTCTAAATTGGGAAATATTAGCATTTTAAATTAAAAGAGTACCCGTGGCAAACTACTGACTCAAGAAAATCCCTGATCCCAGCCTAACGGATACAGGGGGTAATTCAGACCTGATCGTAGCAGCAAATTGTTAGCAGTTGGGCAAAACCATGTGCACTGCAGGGGAGGCAGATATAACATGTGCAGAGAGAGTTAGATTTGGGTGAGGTGCATTGGTGTTTCTATAATGGGTCCAGTGTGTGCGAGAAACACGGGCCCCCAGGTCCAGGGGGGGCCCACCCCGCACACACTGCACCCATTTGCTTAATACTTAGCTCTCTGAAGTTCCCCGTCGAAGCCATCCAACACAATAGAGTTTGAACACTAGGGGGAACAAACTCTATTGTGCCTGCTGAAAACTCCAGGAAAGATGGCATGGAGGCCATTTTCCGGAGTTTTGCGCATGCGCATTAGCAAAATCTTCAGGAAAATGGCCGCCGCGCCGTGTTCCCGGAGGTTTGTGCATGCGCAATAGGGTCTGTTCTCAGACTCTATTACCGCTGCCGCAGAGAAGGATGGCACCGCCGGGGGACTCCGAAGAGGTAAGTATTAAATCCTGTGCATGAGTCAGAGAGGAGGGGGCCCCTGAAGCAGAAGGCTGCACAAGGGCCTCCTCCTCTCTTAAAACACCCCTGGTGGGGTGTGTTCAAACTGAAATCTAATTTGCAGTGTAAAAATAAAGCAGCCAGTATTTACCCTGCACAGAAACAATATAACCCACCCAAATCTAACTCTCCCTGCAAATGTTAAATCTGCCACACCTGCAGTGCACATGGGTGGTCATTCCAAGTTGCGCTCGCTAGCAGTTTTTTGCAGCCTCGCAAACGCTATGCCGCCTCCCACTGGGAGTGCATTTTAGCTTAGCAGAAGTGCGAACGAAAGGATCGCAGAGCGGCGGCAATTTTTTTTGGTGCAGTTTTAGAGTAGCTCAAAACCTACTCAGCGCTTGCAATGACTTCAGACTGTTCATTTCCTGTTTTGACATCACAAACACGGCCAGCGTTCGCCCAGCCACGCCTGCGTTTTTCCTGGCACACCTGCGTTTTTTCGAACACTCCCAGAAAATGGTTAGTTGACACCCAGAAACGCCCACTTCATGTCAATCACTCTGCGGCCAGCAGTGCGACTGAAAAGCTTTGCTAGACCCTGTGTGAAACTACATCGGCCGTTGTAAAAGTACGTTGCGTGTGCGAATTGCGCCGCATGCACAGAAGTGCCGTTTTCTTGCCTCACACAGCGATGAATGCAGCTAGCGTTCAACTCGGAATGACCACCATGGTTTTGCCCAACTGCTAACAAATTTGCTGCTAGGATCAGGTCTGAATTACCCCCACAGAGGTAATTGCTGATCAGTAGAGTCCCAAAGTGCGAAAATACATATCAGTCTGCCATCAGTGTTAAACAGAGTTGCCTACTCTCCCACATTCTGCAGGAGACTCCCTTAGTGGTAGCAATATCCCTGACTCCCATCAATCTCCCTGATTGCACCTTACCCCATTCATTATGTAGCTGTTACATTGAGGAAAAAAAGAAATCAGAGATACATACATTTAAATGGGATCATCAGCGCCAAATCCCTGTACTGGTTATAAGGCACAATTATCCCTATGGCTACATGTATTTTAAATAAGGTTTCTCGTGGTCACTTACACTATATAGAACCTCTTGTATAACAGAATACACAAACAATTCCTGCAAAATATCAGTGTCTTTTCTTCAACAAGTAGATCTTACTAACATTGGGGCTCATTTACATTTGGATTGTTAACTACTTCTTTAGTTAAATTAACCATCTTGTTGCTGTTTGAGTTGTTGTTAGGTAAAAGAATGAATTGAAATTAGAGTTTGATAAATCAAATAATTATTTATTAAAAAGGCCACGCCCGTATACAGGTTGAGAGGGAACATCCTCTCAAGCCTGGGTAAAAATGCTTCAACAACAGATACATGTCAAAACAATGATTTTTATAACATACCAGTTACACCCCATTCTTATAACCCTCCCATATGAGTTCATTCATCTGGAATACAGTGTTATGCAATATTAGGACAATTGGCACAAACAAACAAGAAATATTTAATCACGTCAGAGTCACAGGTTTTGGACCCAGTGGTCTCCATATGTCCTTGATAATATTAAAATATCCAATTCCTATTTTTCCATTGTCTACAGTGTGTGTGTGTGTGTGTGTGTGTGTGTGTGTGTGTGTGTGTGTGTGTGTGTGTGTGTGTGTGTAATTAATACTAGCCAACAAAGTTGTTATTGTACTTTGTATAGAGTTCAAATGAAATTCAAATGAATCTGCTGTATCATCTAGCTAGAAACAAAATGGATTCTCTTATGCTTTTATACTATCATGGTGAATATGAGATCACCTTTGATATTATGATTATTATGTGTATGCATAATATACGTACTATCCCGTAGTACATGTATATATGGCTGTTAGGCCTTTAGAATGTTGCCTCTGTCACAGTATTTGACAGTTCCACCCTCTGATCAGGGACATTATCCATGTACCCTGTCATCTCAGGAGAATTTCTAGGAACGTATAGTTCGCTAATAATCATTTCATGTAGTATTGCTATTCTGCGTCTGGCAGTAGCCTTCTAAATACAACATAGGCCGCACCTGTATTAAAAGAATGGCTATAATCACGTTGGGGTCACCAAAGAATAAACCTCATCACAGAATACATCATCACATACAATATACTTAAAAAACATTTTCCTAATCCTTAAAATTGCATACTAGGATTTAAACATTTATCCTTTCCAGTCCATATCATAATGTATTTGTTAAAGTTCTTCTTTTATATCATGGGCCTCCTTTATATACTTGGCAATACACGTATCAGGATCTGTAATGTCTTTGGTCAAATAAGCACAGCAGTGAGCTCAAAGAGCTGTTTCCGGAAATCAACAATATCCTCCAATTTGTGGTATTAAAGAATGTAGACAATGTGGTAGTATAATAGTTCATGTCCAATGTCCTGGAATCATCATAAATGTCCAATGTCCTGGAATGTCCTATCATAAAGTTCAATCATGTTATCAATAACTTAAATGAAATAAAACGTCACTCCCATTTGATTAATCATAAACTCCATTAGCCATAGGAGAACTTAATAGCGACACCTCCACCAATTCAAGGTTAAATTGATGCTCTGGTGGCAGGAGCATGTTTCCTGATTACTGAGTCAATTACTCTTTTTAGGAATAGTTCATCCTGCAAGAAAACTTTTCTCAAGTTATTATGTGTTTTTGTATAAAATTGCTAAATTAATCTTCTTAAATAACAAACATCTTCAGAATTAATATGTAACCACTTATATATCATATCCTAAGGACGTAGTGACAACTAACATTCTCCGTTATGTATGATATCTCCTTTAGCCTTTGAATCTACTCTTGGTAAAATACATTTACTAAATCATAAACTTTAATGAACATCCTATGTAACCATTACTATTTATATACCTAACTCATTATATCTTGCACATCTAGAAACATTAGGTTAGTATATTGTAACAATACTTTCACATTCCCTTAAATCAATCTTTCCTATTTGCATAAGTTAATTTTTCCTGTATTATTGACCTATTTTATTTCCACTAACTGAAATACAACCGATATGTGTAGCTGATATTATCACTATTAACACAACTCTATAAAGTTTTGGTAATCACATCAAATGTAACTTACATAGAGAACTTTGGCCTGCTACTATACAATGCTAGTGTCTATGTATACATATCTAACAATTATAATAATAATAATTAGCAATAATGTTTATTTAGCAGCAGTACCCAAAATCTTTCCAACAATTAATGGTATTGCTGGACTGGATACTCCTCAGAATAATATCCTAAATTATTAAATTATCCATACATTAATCTATACATCTCTCTTCAAGTGGAGTATAATACTCACAACCACGTTTTTCAAAGGGTGTTTGTTACACCGGTCACAAATCTCTCTGGATTTCCTGCTTAGAAACAAAAGAGGAAGGAAGGGTCTTATTGAAATAATTCCCATCCACAATAATGGATGAGTACTCATACCTACACCACACGTCTGCTCGCTCTCTCTTCATAGAAAAAAATCAAGTCAGTCTTAATGCTGTTATAAATAACATCGCTCCCATATACTTTCAGAAATGTTAAAAGTTCTGTAGGATATTAGCTTGTAAGCAGTGAGCACATAGTCTATTATCAATTATCATAATCATCTCCATCTTGATTGAAGGGTTCATTCAAATATAACTCTGTGGTAGTAACAGTAGTAACAGTCTCTGTATCTCCATACAATTGTTTTTAGTTTTAGGTTCCTTTAAGCTCTGGTCTCTGACCTTTTCATTTCATTGCAAGCTCATGGATCTAGGTGTCCTTCTTCTGCAGCCTTTGCAACGGCTGTATCAGTAGTCAGCGGTACTTGCCAAGGACCATCCTATGCGATCTGTAATGGAACCGAAACATAAGCAACTTCTCACCATAACACCGTCTTCACTCTCTTAGTGATTTGTCCTGTGCCGGACTGTGTGTTTTCGTGTTGGTTAAATATCTTTCCAAGGTTATTGCAGCTTTTGATATTCTTGTAACTGTTTAAATAATTTGTGTGACACATTTGAACCGTCAAATCATTTTGTAGTTTTGAATCAGTCTCTGGATAATATATCTTTGCTCTGGATAATATATCTTCAAAAAGAATAACAAAAAAATTATATAGAAGAGAGACTAAGCAGAGGCTTAGGTGTAATTCTACCACTATTGAACCAACGATTGGACCATGCCATGATTCAAATTCTGCCTTTCCTGTCTCTTTTGTAGATATATAATGCTTAATTCTTTAAACCTTTCCTGTCAAATTATGACTTTTTGTTTTCAACATTACACATATTAATTGAAAAATATTTTCCAAACTCCTATAAACTCTTTCTATCAGTAAAGAAACTTTACTGTCTTTGAAACAATAGATCACACATCTGGCCTTATTCATTTCTCAAATAGCGCAGCAAACTCCGTTGCTTTACTTTACCCCTTAACACCTGTTACACATACTATAGTTCCTTTTTTAACATTAAACTATGTTGTATTAAAACAATGTTGTTTTTAATCAACCCAAACATCTGCGGTAAACATGCTATAGCTTTCTTTATCACCATCACTATCCCTCTTATTATCACATAATTTGTTATTTTGGTCATATGCCAGAACACAATGTACACTTTTCCATTAAACTTCATCCTACCATAGAAAGCTTGTGAATCTATTTCATGCTAGTTACCCTTAGATTTGCATAACTCATGACATTTCCCCTTAATAAAAGTTGGCAGCAACACTTTATTATTACTAATACTAATTCACTAATTCACATACTAATTTCAGTTAACACACTGTAATTCGCCATCCCATTATCCCCTATGGATGCTAGAGATAGTTATCTCCTGTTACTGTCAGTTTTTTTAAATGCAATGTAAAATGCAATGTAATCATTATAATTGTCTTACTCATCCACATTATATTCCGTAAACCCCCACTTTTGGGGGTGAGGAAGACAAGTATGCAGCTGTATCAAAGCAGTATACTGTCAGAGGTAAGATGTACACATTATACAAAATCTACTGCTTAACCACAGTTTTAAACATATTTTTTTTTGTTCTTGCTTATACATAAGTTGATGGTTTGGCTCTGACTGTGTATCCATAATGTCTTATTTATGATAAAGTGTAATACTGTATTACCTTCTATAATTTCTTTGGTTATGAACTTGAATGCATGCACATAGCATTTACAAAAAAAATTACTGTATCTAGAGATTTATCATCTGGTCATACATATATATCTATTATAAATGTATACCAAGGCTCCACCCTCTGAGGGTTTTAACTATTTTTGGCCTAGTGCCAAATAATGACCTAGGTAGTTAACTTTGTCAGCACACCGTTTTGTCTTGCGACACCTTGTGTCCTGTTCTGCAAGAAAACACAACTGTTTAGTATCTGACAATACTTCAAATGATTTATAGCACAAAGGTATATCATCCACATATTGGTTACACCATCTGTAAGTAAAAATAATATAGGTTATTTTTGCAAGTACAAAGAAAGATTGTCTATAAATCTTTTGCATAATCTTGTCCAATACAGTGTAATTTATTCCATCAACATTACATTTTTCTCATTGGGTAGTCTGTATTCTACCATTACTTACACACAAGGTTAGTAATCATACTATGGGGTATATGCAATTAGCGGCGAATTGCGGCAATTTTTTGCCCGTTTTTTAATTCGACACAATTCGACCGTCGAATTCCGGCAAGTGGGTGCCGAAATTTACCATATTCAATAAAAAACGGATTCGACAGTCCCGCTGTCGAAAAATGGCCAATTTGACGGATTTTGATCCGATTTTTAAAAAACAGGAAAAAACGGTAAAAAACCCGAAAAAAAACTGCGTGGGGTCCCCCCTCCAAAGCATAACCAGCCTCGGGCTCTTCGAGCCGGTCTTGGTTCTAAAAATACGGGGGGGGAAATGACAGGGGATCCCCCGTATTTTTAAAACCAGCACTGGGCTCTGCGCCTGGTGCTGGTGCAAAAAATATGGGGGACAAAAAGAGTAGGGATCCCCTGTATTTTTTACACCAGCATCGGGCTCCACTAGCTGGACAGATAATGCCACAGCCGGGGTCACTTTTATACAGCGCCCTGCGGCCGTGGCATTAAATATCCAACTAGTCGCCCCTGGCCGGGGTACCCTGGGGGAGTGGGGACCCCTTCAATCAAGGGGTCCCCCCCCAGCCACCCAAGGGCCAGGTGTGAAGCCCGAGGCTGTCCCCCCCCCATCCAAGGGCTGCGGATGGGGGGCTGATAGCCTTGAGAAATTTGAAAGAATATTGTTTTTCCAGTAGTACTACAAGTCCCAGCAAGCCTCCCCCGCAAGCTGGTACTTGGAGAATCACAAGTACTAGCATGCGGGAGAAAAACGGGCCCGCTGGTACCTGTAGTTCTACTGGAAAAAAAATACCCAAATAAAAACAGGAGACACACACCGTGAAAGTAAAACTTTATTTCATACATGCCGACACATACATACTTACCTATGTTGACCCGCCGACTGCCACGCCCCCCTCGTCACTGAAGAATCCGAGGTACCTGTGAAAAAAATTATACTCACCTCAATCCAGTGTCCGGATCTTTTAAAATAATCCTCGTACTTGGCAAAAAAAAAAAAAAAAAACGAACACCCAAACCAAACGGACTGAAAGGGGTCCCATGTTTACACATGGGACCCCTTTCCCCGAATGCAGAGACCCCCCCGTGACTGCTGTCACAGAAAGGTCTCTTCAGCCAATCAGCGAGCGCAACGTCCTGGCACTCTGCTGATTGGCTATGCGCGTCTGAGCTGTCAGACAGCGCATCGCAAAGCCTCTCCATTATATTCAATGGTGGGAACTTTGCGTCAGCGGTGAGGTCACCCGCGGTCAGCGGCTGACCGCGGGTAACCCCACCGCTACCCGCAAAGTTCCCACAATTGAAACTAATGGAGGGAGCTGTGCGATGCGCTGTCTAACAGCAGACGCGCATACAGCCAATCAGGTGAGTGCCACGAAGTAGCGCTTCCTGATTGGCTGAAGGGACCTTCTGTGACAGCAGTCACGTGGGGTCCCGGCATTCGTGGAAAGGGGTCCCATGTGTAAACATGGGACCCCTTTCAGTCCGTTTGGTCCGGGTGTTCGTTTTTTTTTTTTTTTTTTGCCAAGTACATGGATTATAACCTGGACACTGGATCAGGTGAGTATAATTTTATTCACAGGTACACGTGGATTCTACTTGGACAAGTGGACAGAGGTCGGCGTGTGAACATAGGTAAGTATGTGTGTGTCGACATGTGTGTAATAAAGTTTTACTATCACGGTGTGCGTGTCCTGTTTTTATTTGGGTATTTTTTTTCCAGTAGAACTACAGGTACCAGCGGGCCCATTTTTCTTCCGCATGCTAGTACTTGTGGTTCTCCAAGTACCAGCTTGTGGGGGAGGCTTGCTGGCACTTGTAGTACTACTGGAAAAAACAATATTCTTACACTTTTCTCAAGGCTATCAGCCCCCCATCCGCAGCCCTTGGATTTGGGGGACAGCCTCGGGCTTCACCCCTGGCCCTTGGGTGGCTGGGGGGGGGACCCCTTGATTGAAGGGGTCCCCACTCCCCCAGGGTACCCCGGCCAGGGGTGACTAGTTGGATATTTAATGCCACGGCCGCAGGGCGCTGTATAAAAGTGACCCCCGGCTGTGGCATTATCTGTCCAGCTAGTGGAGCCCGATGCTGGTGTAAAAAATACGGGGGACCCCTTCGCTTTTTGTCCCCCGTATTTTTTGCACCAGCACCAGGCGCAGAGCCCGGTGCTGGTTTTAAAAATACGGGGGATCCCCTCTCATTTCCCCCCCCCGGATTTTTAGAACCAGGACCGGCTCAAAGAGCCCGAGGCTGGTTATGCTTTGGAGGGGGGACCCCACGCCATTTTTTTCCGGGATTTTACCATTCTATTTAAAAAAAAATATATATATATATATTTTAAAAAATATATAAATAATACTTGTGCCTCCAAAATAGACAAACCAATTACCTAATCCCTTCTAATATAAATAGATATGCTATTACCAATAAAAAAAAACACCAAAAAAAACATGTTTTAAATTTTTTTTATTAGATTCCCCCACCAAAGTGTGGCGGATTGAAAATGACGAATTTACTGTCTAAAAGCACTGTTGTCGAATTTCCAAACTTCAATTGAATATACTTTTGTCAAATTGCCGCATTTGTACCATTGCTGAAATGTCGAATTTGACAAATGTCGAATTTCAAAAAGTCGAATTTTGAAAGTCCGTTTTTTTGACGGAAAGTACTGAATTGCATTGTCGATTTTTTTTGGGGGGGCGAAAAAGTCCAGTTTTTCGACAATTTCGGGAATTCGACCGCAATTGCATATACCCCTATATCAACATACTGTACATTTCTTTGCTTATCTCAAAATATCTTTCAGACTGGCCTGTCCACTCAGTCCACTCTTCACAAGATCTACTTCTCCCATCCACACTCATTATTTGCTTCCATGCACAACTGCAAACTTTCCTTGGACTGCATCCATTCTATGGAATGCCTTGCCACATACACGGATTCCTTGCAAACTTACAAACTTATCAACAACGCTCACATTATCTGTATAGCTTTTCTATACAATCATATCCCCACACTTTCTGGCTACGGAACCTGGTTCATCACTGCATATCATGCAGTCCACTGAGAACCTTTGCAATCTATATCTAATATATCAATGCCTATACTTTGTTATGGATTTTAGCAAACATATCCTTTACCTCCATTCATTGAATCACAGGGTAAGTGATATATATATATACACATACATATATATATATATATACACACTATGTATCCAACTGAATCTGTCCCTACTCTATACTTTCTGGAATCTGTAGAAATACCTCATCCGTGATACAGTATATTTTACACTGTAACTTACAAATTAGGTTTCTTCCAATAAGTAAATTTGAAGAATTGCCTAAAAGTTTGTTAATACTGGAATCATAGTGATTAATTGCTTGTAGCAATCTGTGATTTACAGCATATACTTTACAGAATGATACCTTTATCTTTTCCTATGATTTTAGCTGCTGCTGCTTTGAAAACTCTCCCCGTACAGCCCACCTCTGAGAGGGAGAAATCTGTATGCAGCTATAGGGCGTAGTCTTTTTTTGATTGTCTGCCAGATGCAGATCTGTTAGCGATAACGCTGTTATCGCTGACATTTCTAGCCTGTATATGCTGCTGGGATTTTTTTTTCTGATTATAATTATGCTCCTGTAACTACACCCCTTTTTTTTATTATTGGCAGCTCTCTCTACAGACTATCTGTTTAAGATATCAGTTCACTAAATTAGTTCTTATGTTAAAAAAAATAGAGTAGATCGTTTGTATAACAAACATTTAAATTTGCAAATCATTGTCTTCCAACAGCATTTGTAGCGCAAAACATATCTAGAGTACTGCTTATGCTTATTATGATCCATCTCATTAGATGAAAAAAAGTCAAAACTCACTGAACACTTTTTTTTATTTTTCTTGACTACTATCATAGCTCATGCTGCTGCTGGAAGGGGGGGTAGGCACGAGTTTGGGCTGTCACAGCTCCCTAGCTCTCCGTGCTACACAGCGTTGGAAACTGAAGGCTTTTTACTTATTTTACAGGGAAGAAAGAAAAACTTTTTTATTTTCCTTTATATCGCAATACAACACACGGCATCCAGCCATTAATTTGCTGGCAGACCTTCTCACAATATATTGCATTAAAGAATATTTACGTATTATACCCATATGGGGAACTTTGCTTCATAGTTAAATACTAACACCAGATAAACACTTTTCATTAGACTTGTAAACATGCCAAACAGTCACAGACAGAAGGTTTCTATTACACACAGATCTGAGAATATACTTAATGGAACAAACACTGAACTTTTATGTCCCACACACAAGACACCATAAAACACAAAATGACATACAGTTTATACAGTTTCGCCAGCGCAAGGGCGTGTTCTTTTGATACCATAGTTTTATAATCTCTGCTTTTTTTTTTTCCCAGCCTGATGTACAGTTCATATCATGCTGTAACTGAATCTGTGCTTAATTTAAAATTCTGAGTTTCACTACTGCAATCTGTATATACGTTATAAGTTGGGCGCCCATTAATTAAATAATAATAAAAACAACAGTTTGCAAATTTCAACTGTTTGCAGACTTCAATATCTTGCAGATTTCAACAGTTTTGCCGATTTCAAAATACGCTTAGTATTGGTTGATCAGGCCAAACTTTATAGCTTAATTGAAATACGCATGTTTTTTGTTTTTGTTTTTTTTCTTCATTTTCTGTAGACTGTACCCCTTGGTCACAGTACTATACAAAATTGGTGCTTCTATGGAATATTTCTTCCATACATGATATGCACACTTAGGGTTAATCCTCCCTGCCCTTCCAATACGCTGAAAAATTTGCAATCCCTGCAATTTTTCACACACGCGACACGTCTGTCAACTGGGAAACTGCAGTAGTCCCTCTTATCATAAACTACAATCACAAAGCAACACACCAAGTTAAAAGTTGCTTATCTCTTAGTGCACTACAATGTTAGCAAACAGACTCAGGTTATGGTTAAAACAACACCTCTTTAGAGTTGCTCAGTTCTTTTGTGCACAATAAACAATGTTAATAAACAAGGTTAGCAAACAGACTCAGAATATACTTGGGACTTTAGTCCGTAGATTCCGTTATTTACCAGAATCCATATATGATTAAAACAATCAGCAGCTGCACAGTATTACAGTATAAAATTTCAATCAAATGACTTATAATCAACTATAACCTCGGGTAATCACCCTATTTATTCTCATTTAAACTCTGGCATATGTATGTCTATTAAAGAGGGAGGTGATCTATGTGTTTTCACTTTACTTTGGCCCTTATCTTATCTTTACTCATAGCGTTAACGGAATGTGATACTATGAGTTCAGATTGAAACATCCAAAACCCCGTGAAAGAGGTCCAAAGCATTCACTCACAGAATTACTCATATTATAAAAATAAAATCATACAGACAACTGGCAGGTATAGAAACAGCATGTACTGGAATATAGCACATACCAGAAATTGAGATCTATTAGGTCCCAAGTTATTTTTCCTTGCTGCTTAGTCCTTCAACCGACTTATCACAACTACACAATTAATCCCGGATGAGCCCCCAAATAGTTAACTGTTTCTTTAGTTAAATTAACCAGCTTGTTGCTATTCTAGTTGTTGTTAGGTAAAAAAATGAATTGAAATTAGATTTAGATAAATCAATTAATTATTTCTTAAAAAGGCCACGCCCGTATACAGGTTGAGAGGGAACATCCTCTCAAGCCTGGGTCAAAATGCTTCAACAACCGATACATGTCAAAACAATGATTTTTATAACATACCAGTTACGCCCCATTCTTATAACCCTCCCATATGAGTTCATTCATCTGGAATACAGTGTTATGCAATATTAGGACAATTGGCACAAACAAACAAGAAATATTTAATCACGTCAGAGTCACAGGTTTTTGACCCAGTGGTCTCCATATGTCCTTGATAATATTAAAATATCCAATTCCTATTTTTCCATTGTCTACAGTGTGTGTGTGTGTGTGTGTGTGTGTGTGTGTGTGTGTGTGTGTGTGTGTGTGTGTGTGTGTGTGTGTGTGTGTCTGGGGAATTAATACTAGCCAACAAAGTTGTTATTGTACTTTGTATAGAGTACAAATGAAATTCAAATGAATCTGCTCTATCATCTAGCTAGAAACAAAATGGATTCTCTTATGCTTTTATACTATCATGGTGAATATGAGATCACCTTTGATATTATGATTATTATGTGTATGCATAATATACGTACTATCCCGTAGTACATGTATATATGGCTGTTAGGCCTTTAGAATGTTGCTTCTGTCACAGTATTTGACAGTATGTATGTCATCTTTATGACGCGCCTCTCCGATGTAGCAGTACACGTCCACGCTGATAGGTAATACATTCACAATTGCTCTAAAAATGTTTTTTCAAAAGTACAGTAGGCAAGTATGGTGTTAAAACAAAATGGTTCAGGTTGTCTGCGCAAGAATATACCATACATAGTATGGTATATTCTAGCGCAGACAACCTGAACCATTTAGTTTTCATGCTGTTTTAACTGCGGGTAAAGGTGTAACCCGATCAGGTTGTCAGCTGCATTGATTAGAAGCGCAGGTTGGAAACATTCCATTTTCTCAAGTATGGTGTTAAAGCCTGTGATTTCCTACATATTTTACTATTAGTACATATTGTGGATGAGGCGTGATGTGTTGTTTGATCACATCTTCTAAATGATAAGAGGAGCTGAAATATGTTTCTGATGCCTTCTGGTAGAATTCAACTGAGTTTAAAAAATATGGACTCTTCCATTATCCCCCTTTCATATTTAATGCAATATTACTTATTTATGGTTTCATTTAATTGCATCATTATCACTTACAGCACAGAAAAGCTGGGGCTGTTAAATAAATGTTTTTGTTTTTTACACTGTGAACAGAAAAATCTGCATCTCATTATCACGGACATCAATTAATAATGAATGGACATGTGTAGGCAGACAAATCAATAAGCCAGGGGAGAGCTAGCATCTGTTGTCACTATAAAATGCCATTTTTGTGTATCTTATGTTTTCATTTATGAAGCCAGTCGTTTTTTAGATCTGTTTTGTCTACCAGTGAAAATGATATATACCTTTATGGATTATTATTCACTCTTACTCTCCATACATATTAATGGACATGGGGGTTCATTCCGAGTTGATCGCTCGCTAGCAACTTTTTGCTGTGCTGCGATCAGATAGCCGCCACCTATGGGGGAGTGTTTTTTTGCTTTGCAAGTGTGTGAACACTTTTGCAGCCAACGGCACAAATAAGTTTGTTGCCGTTTCTGACTTCCTCAGGCGCTGCGATCACTTCAGACTTTTTGGTCCCGGAATTGACATCAGACACCCGCCCTGCAAACGCTTGGACACACGTGTGTTTTTCCAAACACTCCCAGAAAATGGTCAGTTGACACCCATAAACGCCCTCTTTCTGTCAATCACCTTGCGATCGGCTGTGCGAATGGATTCTTCGTTAAATCCATCACCCAGCACCGATCCTCTTCGGTGTGGAGGCACATCTTCGAACTCCAGCTTGTAGCCTTGGGATACAATTTTGACCACCCAAGGATCCAAATCCGACTGAACCCAGACTTGGCTGAAGAGTCGAAGACGTTCCCCCACCGGTGCGGACTCCCGCAGCAGCGTCATGCGGTGGATTTTGTAGAGGCCGGGGAGGATTTTTGTTCCTGGGAACTAGCCGTAGCTGGTGTTCTTTTCCCTCTACCTCTGGCGAGGAAGGAAGAGCCACGCCCCTTTCTGAACTTATGAGACCGAAAGGACTGCATCTGGTATTGAGGTGTTTTCTTCTGCTGTGGGGGAACGTAAGGCAAGAAAGAAGACTTACCCGCGGTAGCTGTGGAAACCAGGTCCGCGAGGCCCTCCCCAAATAAAACTTCACGTTTGTAAGGCAAAGCCTCCATATGTCTCTTTGAGACAGCATCACCTGTCCATTGATGGGTCCACAGGGACCTTCTAGCAGCAACTGCCATGGCATTGGCTCTTGAACCCAAAAGCCCAATATCTCTCGCAGCCTCTCTCATATATAACGCTGCGTCCTTGATGTGACCTAAGTTCAACAAAATACTATCTTTATCTAGGGTGTCAATGTCAGATGACAAGTTATCTGCCCAAGCTGCAATTGCGCTACCCACCCATGCCGACGCTACTGCAGGTCTGAGCAGGGCTCCCGTAGTCGCATAAATTGATTTTAAGGTAGTTTCCTGCCTGCGATCTGCAGGATCCTTTAGGGCCGCCGTGTCCGGGGACGGTAGTGCCACCTTTTTGGACAAGCGCGTCAAGGCCTTGTCCACCGTGGGCGAGGATTCCCACCATAACCTGTCCTTTGAGGGGAAAGGATACGCCATAATAATTCTCTTGGGAACCTGCAATCTCTTGTCTGGAGTTTCCCAAGCCTTTTCAAATAAAGCGTTCAGCTCATGAGATGGGGGAAACGTTACCTCAGGTTTCTTTTCCTTAAACATGCAGACCCTCGTGTCAGGGACAGAGAGGTCCTCTGTGATATGCAAAACATCTTTTATTGCAATAATCATATATTGAATACTCTTTGCCACTCTTGGGTGCAACCTTGCATCATCATAGTCGACACTGGAGTCGGAATCCGTGTCGGTATCAGTGTCTGCTATCTGGGAAAAGGGACGTTTATGGGACCCTGAAGGGTCTTGTGACACAGTAACAGCCATGGATTGACTCCCTGCTTTGTCCTTGGACTCTGCTTTGTCCAATGTCTTATGTAATAAAGCCACATTAGCATTTAAAACATTCCACATGTCCAACCAATCAGGTGTCGGCGGAGACATCACCACCATCTGCTCTGCTTCCTCCCTAGACGAGCCTTCCGCTTCAGACATGTCGATACACACGTACTGACACCCCCACACACACTGGGATATATGAATATGGGGACAGACCCACAATAAGGCCCTTTGGAGAGACAGAGATAGAGTATGCCAGCACACACCCAGCGCCACTAGATACTGAAACAAAGTCCCAGCCTGTACAGCGCTTTATATATAGAATTAGCACCAAATGAATGTGCCCCCCCCCTCGTTTTTGCCCCCTATTACTTGTTCAGCAGGGGAGAGTCCGGGAGCAGCTTCTCTGCAGCATGCTGTGGAGAAAATGGCGCTGGTTAGTGCTGGAAGATCAAGCTCCGACCCCTCGACGGCGGTCCTCGGTCCCACTATTTTTATTATACTGGCAGGGGATTTATTATATACTGCCTCCGCAGTATCTATATACGTGTGCCAGTCTTATGTGAGGTAAAAATTGCTGCCCAGGGCGCCCCCCCCCTGCGCCCTGCACCCTTGCTGTGCCTGTGTGTGTTGTGGGAGCAATGGCGCGCAGCGCGGTACCTCATGAAGATATGAAGTCTTCTGCCGCCTTTGAAGTCTTCTTGCTTCCTATACTTACCCGGATTCAATCTTCCGGCTCTGTGAGGAGGACGGCGGCGCGGCTCTGGGACGAACAGCAAGGACGACACCTGTGTTCCGACCCTCTGGAGCTAATGGTGTCCAGTAGCCTAAGAAGCAGAGCCCATCAGTCCAGGAAAGTGGGTCTGCTTCTCTCCCCTCAGTCCTACGAAGCAGGGAGACTGTTGCCAACAGTGCTCCCTGAAAATAAAAAACCTAACAAAAGTCTTTTCAGAGAAACTCAGTAGAGCTCCCCTGTAGTGCATCCAGTCTCCTCTGGGCACAGGATCTAACTGAGGTCTGGAGGAGGGGCATAGAGGGAGGAGCCAGTTCACACCCATCTAAAGTCTTAGAGTGCCCATGTCTCCTGCGGAGCCCGTCTATACCCCATGGTCCTTACGGAGTCCCCAGCATCCTCTAGGGCGTAAGAGAAATTTGTGTTTTTGCACCCTTCTCACGTTATTTTAGCTTCACTTAAATACATTAAAGGGCTTTTTGAATAGTTTTTATGAAAAAATGCTCCAAACCCTTTCATTTGCATGTTTTCAGTACTCAGATCACATTCTCCATACTTATAATGGGAAATGCGACCTGGGCAAATTTACTAAAAAAAACAGAAAAGTGTAAAAAGAAACAAAACGCACTGAGCCCTGTGATAATTATGCCAGCTTCAGCTCTGTACTTGCCCCTTGGCAGAGAAAGCTGTGCGGGGACCAAGCTCTGTCCCTACATGTGATCATTGAAACATCCATGCAATATATACAATAACTGCATTGCCAATTTGGACGATTTTATCACATGACATCTGCATCTCAGATGCGGATGGTGATAAATCGACCCCTGAGAGAGATAAAGTAGAGAGAGAGATTTGGGGTCTATTTACTAAGCCTTGGATGGAGCTAACGTCGCTGGAGATAAAGCACCAGGGATCCCGACTGGCACAATCCCGACATATTCTCCCTCTGTGGGTGTCCACGACACCCATAGAGGGAGAATAAATAAGATTTTAAACCTACCGGTAAATCTTTTTCTCGTAGTCCGTAGAGGATGCTGGGGACTCCGTAAGGACCATGGGGATAGACGGGCTCCGCAGGAGACATGGGCACTTTAAGAAAGACTTTAGGTATGGGTGTGCACTGGCTCCTCCCTCTATGCCCCTCCTCCAGACCTCAGTTAGAGAAACTGTGCCCAGAGGAGACGGACAGTGCGAGGAAAGGATTTTGTTAATCCAAGGGCAAGATTCATACCAGCCACACCAATCACACCGTATAACTCGTGATATGCTAACCAGTTAACAGTATGAAAACAACATAGCATCAGTCCAAGACCGATGAAAACTATAACATAACCCTTATGTAAGCAAACCTATATACAAGTCTTGCAGAAGTAGTCCGCACTTGGGACGGGCGCCCAGCATCCTCTACGGACTACGAGAAAAAGATTTACCGGTAGGTTTAAAATCTTATTTTCTCTTACATCCTAGAGGATGCTGTGGACTCCGTAAGGACCATGGGGATTATACCAACGCTCCCAAACGGGCGGGAGAGTGCGGATGACTCTGCAGCACCGATTGAGCAAACAGGAGGTCCTCCTCAGCCAGGGTATCAAACTTGTAGAACTTTGCAAAGGTGTTTGAACCCGACCAAGTAGCAGCTCGGCACAGCTGTAGTTCCGAGACCCCTCGGGCAGCCGCCCAAGAAGAGCCCACCTTCCTTGTGGAATGGGCCTTGACCGATTTTGGTAACGGCAATCCAGCCGTGGAATGAGCCTGCTGAATCGTGTTACAAATTCAGCGAGCAATAGTCTGCTTTGAAGCAGGGGCGCCAACCTTGTTGGCCGCATATAGGACAAACAGTGCTTCTGTTTTCCTGACTCTAGCCGTTCTGGCCACGTAAATTTTCAAAGCCCTGACTACATCAAGGGACTCAGAATCCTCCAGGTCGCGCGTAGCCACAGGCACCACAATAGGTTGGTTCATATGAAAAGATGACACCACCTTAGGCAAGAATTGAGGGCGGGTCCGCAATTTCGCTCTATCCATATGGAAAACTAGATAGGGGCTTTTATGAGACAAAGCCGCCAATTCCGATACTCGCCTAGCCGAAGCCAAGGCTAACAACATGACCACTTTCCAAGTGAGATATTTAAACTCCACCATTTTAAGTGGTTCAAACCAGTGTGACTTAAGGAAACTCAACACCACATTAAGGTCCCAAGGTGCCACCGGAGGTACAAAAGGAGGCTGAATATGCAGCACTCCCTTTACAAAAGTCTGTACTTCTGGGAGAGAAGCCAATTCCTTTTGAAAGAAAATGGATAAGGCCGAAATCTGAACCTTAATGGAGCCTAATTTTAGGCCCAAATTCACTCCAGTTTGTAGGAAGTGAAGGAAACGGCCCAGATGGAATTCTTCCGGAGGAGCATTCCTGGCCTCACACCAAGCAACATATTTTCGCCATATACGGTGATAATGTTTAGCTGTCACGTCCTTCCTAGCCTTTATCAGAGTAGGAATGACCTCATCCAGAATGCCCTTTTCCGCTAGGATCCGGTGTTCAACCGCCATGCCATCAAACGCAATCGCGGTAAGTCTTGGAACAGACAGGGCCCCTGTTGAAACAGGTCCTGTCGTAGAGGAAGAGGCCATGGATCTTCTGTGAGCATTTCCAGTAGATCCGGATACCAGGTCCTTCGTGGCCAATCTGGAACAATGAGAATTGTCTTTACTCCTCTTTTCCTTATTATTCTCAACACCTTTGGGATGAGAGGAAGAGGATGAAACACATAGACCGACTGGAACACCCACGGTGTCACTAGGGCGTCTACAGCTACCGCCTGAGGGTCTTTTGATCTGGCGCAATACCTCTGCAGCTTTTTGTTGAGGCGGGATGCCATCATGTCTATCTGGGGCAGTCCCCACTGACTTGCAATCTGTGCGAAGACTTCCTGATGAAGTCCCCACTCTCCTGGATGCAGGTCGTGTCTGCTGAGGAAGTCTGCTTCCCAGTTGTCCACTCCCGGAATGAAGACTGCTGACAGTGCGCTTACATGATTTTCCACCCAGCGAAGAATCCTGGCGGCTTCCGCCATTGCCACTCTGCTCCTTGTGCCGACCTGGCGGTTTACATGAGCCACTGCGGTGATGTTGTCTGACTGGATCAGAACTGGTCGGTCGCGCAGTAAAGTCTCCGCTTGACGTAGGGCGTTGTATATGGCCCTCAGTTCCAGGATGTTGATGTGAAGACAAGTCTCTTGACTTGACCACAGACCTTGGAAGTTTCTTCCCTGCGTGACTGCTCCCCAACCTCAGAGGCTTGCGTCCGTGGTCACCAGGATCCGGTCCTGAATGCCGAACCTGCGTCCCTCTAGAAGGTGAGCACTCTGCAGCCACCACAGGAGAGATACCCTGGCTCTGGGGGACAGGGTGATCAACCGATGCATTTGTAGATGTGACCCGGACCACTTGTCCAATAGGGCCCATTGGAAAGTCCTCGCATGGAACCTGCCGAAGGGAATGGCTTCGTATGATGCCACCATCTTTCCCAGGACTCGAGTGCAGTGGTGCACTGACACCTGTTTTGGCTTCAATAAGTTCCTGACTAGAGTCATGAGTTCCTGAGCTTTTTCTATCGGAAGATAAACCTTTTTCTGGTCTGTATCCAGAATCAAGCCCAAGAAAGTCAGACGAGTCGTAGGAACCAACTGCGACTTCGAGATATTGAGAATCCAGCCGTGTTGCTGTAACACCTTCAGTGAAAGTGACACACTGTTCAGTAACTGCTCTCTTGATCTCGCTTTTATGTCAGGTACGCCTGATGTGGTGGATAAATGGGAACATGAAGGTATGCATCCTTTATGTCCAGAGATACCATAAAATCCCCCCCTTCCAGGCTGGAGATGACCGCTCTGAGCGATTCCATCTTGAACTTGAACCTCTTCAAGTATAGGTTCAGGGATTTTAAATGTAAAATGGGTCTGACCGAACCGTCCGGTTTCGGGACCACAAATAGGGTTGAGTAATATCCCCCCCCCTTGTTGAAGCAGGGGAACCTTGACCACCACCTGTTGAAGATACAATTTGTGAATTGCATTTAACACTATCTCCCTTTCCGGGGGAGAAGCTGGTAGGGCCGATTTGAAAAAAACGGCGAGGAGGCACCTCTTCGAATTCCAGCTTGTAACCCTGGGAAACAATTTCTATTGCCCAGGGATCCACCTGTGAGTGAACCCAGATGTGGCTGAAACCTCGAAGACGTGCCCCCACTGGGGCGGACTCCTGTAGCGGAGCCCCAGCGTCATGCGGTGGATTTTGTAGAGGCCGGGGAGGACTTCTGTTCCTGGGAACTAGCTGTGTTATGCAGCTTTTTTCCTCTGCCCTTACCTCTGGCAAGAAAGGACGCACCTCGTACTTTCTTGTTTCTTTGTGATCGAAAGGACTGCATTTGATAATGTGGCGCTTTCTTAGGCTGTGAGGGACTATAAGGTAGAAAATTTGATTTACCAGCTGTAGCTGTGGAGACCAGGTCCGAGAGACCTTCCCCAAACAATTCCTCACCCTTGTAAGGTAAAACCTCCATATGCCTCTTTGAGTCGGCATCACCTGTCCATTGCTGGGTCCATAGGGCTCGTCTAGCAGAAATGGACATCGCGTTGATTCTAGAACCCAGTAGACTAATGTCTCTTTGAGCATCTCTCATATATAAGACCGCATCTTTTATATGTCCCAGGGTCAATAAAATGGTATCCTTATCTAGGGTCTCAATATCCGCTGATAAGGTATCTGTCCATGCTGCTACCGCGCTACAAACCCAGGCCGACGCAATTCATTCAACTCATGTGAGGGGGGAAAGGTTACCTCAGGTTTCTTCCCCTTATACATGTGTACCCTCGTGTCAGGGACAGGGGTTTCCTCTGTGATATGCAAAACATCTTTTATTGCAATGATCATAGGGGGTCATTCCAAGTTGTTCGCTCGTTATATTTTTTTCGCAACAGAGCGATTAGTCGCTAATGCGCATGCGCAATGTCCGCAGTGCGACTGCGCCAAGTAAATCTGCTATGCAGTTAGAAATTTTACTCACGGCATTACGAGGTTTTTTCTTTGTTCTGGTGATCGGAGTGTGATTGACAGGAAGTGGGTGTTTCTGGGCGGAAACTGGCCGTTTTATGGGTGTGTGCGAAAAAACGCTACCGTTTCTGTGAAAAACGCCGGAGTGGCTGGAGAAACGGAGGAGTGTCTGGGCGAATGCTGGGTGTGTTTGTGACCTCAAACCAGGAACGACAAGCACTGAACTGATCGCACTGTAAGTCTCGAGCTACTCAGAAACTGCACAGAGAAGTCTTTTCGCAATTTTGATAAGCTAAGATTCACTCCCAGTAGGCGGCGGCTTAGCGTGTGCAAAGCTGCTAAAAGCAGCTTGCGAGCGAATAACTCGGAATGACCCCCATATGTCGAATACATTTAGCCACTTTTGGCTGTAATTTTGCATCATCGTAGTCGACACTGGAGTCAGAATCCGTGTCGGTATCTGTGTCTACAATTTGGGATAGTGGGCGCTTTTGAGACCCCGAAGGTCCCTGCGACATAGGGACAGACATGGGTTGACTCCCTGGCTGTTCCCTAGCTTCAGCTTTGTCTAATCTTTTGTGCAATAAATTTACATTAGCACTTAAAACCTTCCACATATCCATCCAGTCAGGTGTCGGCGTTGTCGACGGAGACACCACACTCATTCTCTCCTCCTCCTCCCCCTGAAAGGGTGTAGTACGGCTGACCGGCGGTCTCCTGACTGCCGGTCAGCTTACCGACGCCGGGATCCCGGCAGCATACCGACGCCGGGATCCCGGCGGGGAGGGGCGAGTGCAGCAAGCTCCTTGCGGGCTCGCTGCGCTCACCACGCTGCGGGCTCGGTGGCGACCTGCGGTCGCCACGGGTTCTATTCCCACTCTATGGGTGTCGTGGACACCCACGAGTGGAAATAGTCCCTGTTGGTCGGATTGCCGGCCATCGGGACAGTGACCCGTCGGGCTGGTGGCGGAGGTCATGTGACTGTCGGTCAGCTGACCGGCGGTCACATGAATACCACCCCCATGAAAGCCTTCTATCTCAGACATGTCTACACACGCGTACCGACACACCACACACTCAGGGAATCCTCTTATCTGAAGACAGTTCCCCCACAAGGCCCTTTGGAGAGACAGAGAGAGAGTATGCCAGCACACACCCAGCGCTATATGACCCAGGAAAACACTATATAAATATATGTTTACCCAGTAGCGCTGTTTGTACATGTATAAATGCGCCAAATTATGTGCCCCCCCCCTTCTTCAAAACCCTCTTCCACCGTGGTTAAGCATGGGGAGAGTCCGGGGAGCTTCCTCTCAGCGCTGTGCTGTGGAGAAAATGGCGCTGGTGAGTTCTGAGGGAGAAGCCCCGCCCCCTCGGCGGCGGGCTTCTGTCCCGCTCAAATATACTGAAACTGGCGGGGGCTCATTATATATACAGTGCCCAACTGTATATATGTCTATTTTTGACAGAAAGAGGTTTATATGCTGCCCAGGGCGCCCCCCCCCCTGCGCCCTGCACCCTTACAGTGACTGCCGTGTGTGAGGTGTATGGGAGCAATGGCGCACAGCTTCACTGCTGTGCGTTACCTCAGTGAAGATCATGAAGTCTTCTGCCGCCTTTGAAGTCTTCTTTTCTCATACTCACCCGGCTTCTATTTTCCGGCTCTGTGAGGAGGACTGCGGCGCGGCTCTGGGACGGACGGCGAGGGTGAGACCTGCGTACCGATTCCTCTGGAGCTAATGGTGTCTAGTAGCCTAAGAAGCAGAGCCTTGAAACTCACAGAAGTAGGTCTGCTTCTCTCTCCTCAGTCCCTCGATGCAGGGAGTCTGTTGCCAGCAGGCTCCCTGAAAATAAAAAACCTAACAAAATACTTTCTGACAGGAAACTCAGGAGAGCTTCCTGTAATGCACCCAGTCTCCTCTGGGCACAGTAGTAAACTGAGGTCTGGAGGAGGGGCATAGAGGGAGGAGCCAGTGCACACCCATACCTAAAGTCTTTCTTAAAGTGCCCATGTCTCCTGCGGAGCCCGTCTATCCCCATGGTCCTTACGGAGTCCCCAGCATCCTCTAGGACGTAAGAGAAAATTAGTGTGCCGAGCGTAGCGAGGCACCGTGCCTATAGCGTGGCGAGCGCAGTGAACCCACAAGGGGCTGCGTTGCGCTCACCCCCCTGCCGGGATTGTGCCAGTCAGGATCCCAGTGTCGGTATTCCGACCGCCGGGATTCCATCCGGCGGTATCGCGTACTGATCCCCCTGTGACATGACGGGAGCCGATTGGCTGGTGCTTTATCTCCAGCGACTTTATCTCCATCCAAGGCTTAGTAAATAGACCCCAAAGTACCAACCAATCAGTCATTTTTCAAACACAGCCTGTAACATGGCGGTTAGATGCTGATTGGTTGCCACTTTATCTCTTTCCACTTTATCTCTGTCCTAGGTATAATACATCCCCCATATCACTTGTATTTCTAGTGTCAAGCTGCTGTGGGACATATGCAATTTACTGCAGACCGCTGCGCTGGCTAATAATTGTCTATTAGGATCCTGAGGGTGTTTGTCAGGCTCATCTGCTACATATGTTTTCTCTCCCCGTGGTCTTTTTTATATCTACATATATGTATTGTAGCTTGCATTGCCTAGGATAAGATGCAGGGGGCATATGTATGTTGTTTAAGGCATCACTTGCAAAACAGGACTTGTTTCCATGACAACACAAGCGATACCTTCTGTACGAGCAAGTGTCATGCACATTGGCAATGTGTGTGTGAGTGCGTGTGTCCAAGCCTGTGGCTGGCACCCTAGTCCCCTGCACTCTACCTACCATTTGTATACAGTACATAATATAACCCTCTGTATAATGTCATTGCTGCCAGAGCTGCTGCTTGCAGTACTCCAATGCTAATTATAAAAGTCATGGTACAGTAGTTTGTGTCTGGGGTGGGATGAAGCAGCTGCATGTTCTACACAATACATATGCCTTTTCTAGATATCACGGGATGGCACTATGTATAAAGAGGGCTGCATGTTTCATTGTGTTTATCCACTTTACACTGCACACGGGTGACGCTAAAAGTGCTATATTTAATCCAGTGACAAATATATGATTAGGATGTAATTACACTGTGTCTGGGTAATATGGGTTACAGAGACTTGTACTGTGGCTGTCCATGCATCCGCTGATAGTGCTGTTTATATATGTGGCATAGCAGTAGTGCAGGGGTGGCTGGACTTTTGTGGTTGGCGAGCTACTTTGAAAGCTGAAAAGCTTTCGTGATCTACCCGGGTGGGACATTATCATGCGCTGCAGGTGCATGCTGGGATAAGGGTGCTTATCAGAATAAAAAAGGGGTGTGACCTCGCAGCACTGGTTGTAGGGACTGTCCAAAATCACACATTGGCCCCCACAGCAGTAAACACATTGCCCCACAGAGGAATAAACCCCAGACACATTACCCCACACAGGAATAAACCCCAGACACATTGCCCCACACAGGAATAAACCCCAAACACATTGCCCCACACAGGAATAAACCCCAAACACATTGCCCCACACAGGAATAAACCCCAAACACATTGCCCCATACAGGAATACACCCCAAACACATTGCCCCACAGAGGAATAAACCCCAGACACATTACCCCACACAGGAATAAACCCCAGACATATTGCCCCACACAGGAATAAACCCCAAACACATTGCCCCACACAGGAATAAACCCCAAACACATTGCCCCACACAGGAATAAACCCCAAACACATTGCCCCACACAGGAATAAACCCCAAACACATTGCCCCACACAGGAATACACCCCAAACACACTGCCCCACACAGGAATAAACCCCAAACATATTACCCCACAGAGGAATAAACCCCAGACACATTGCCCCCCACAGGAATAAACCCCAGACACAATGCCCCCCACAGGAATAAACCTCAGACACATTGCCCCACACAGGAATAAACCCCAGACACATTGCCCCACACAGGAATACACCCCAAACACATTGCCCCACACAGGAATACACCCCAAACACATTGCCCCACACAGGAATAAACCCCAAACACATTTCCCCACACAGGAATACACCCCAAACACATTGCCCCACACAGGAATAAACCCCCATAACATTGCCCCACACAAGAAAAAAAAATTGTCCCCCACAAAAAAATAAAAACTATATTAAATTGACCCCGTGTACAGAAACCCCCCCCCCCCCCCCCCACACTTGTGCATAACCCCCCCAATCCACAAAGTAATTCCCTCTCTTGGCAGAAAACCCCCTGACCTTGTGTAGAACCCCTAACCTCAGTGCAGAACAGCATACACCTCATATTTCCCCCTGTGCAGCATGCCCCAGCCAGAGGTTAGAACTTACCTGACAAGTATTCCCGCTGGGCAGGCTGCTCCCACGGCTCCTGATACGGATCCTCGCCGGACAGGCTGCTCCCACGGCTCCTGCTACGGCTCCCCGCTGGGCAGTCTGCTCCCACGGCCCCCGCTGCGGCTCCCCGCTGGACAGGCTGCTCCCACGGCTCCTGCTATGGCTCCCCGCTGGGCAGTCTGCTCCCACGGCCCCCGCTGCGGCTCCCCGCTGGGCAGGCTGCTCTCACGGCTCCTGCTATGGCTCCCTGCTGGGCAAGCTGTATAAAACTGCCCACGCTGGCTGCACACTCAATCCAACTTGCTCAGCTCTTCACATCGCGGGTGACATCATGACGTCACCCGCGCACCCACGCTGCACTACTGGAAATGCTGAGACCCCTGAAGCCGCCTCTGGTGGTGTTTTTTCTGAAGTTGGTCACGATCTACCTGCGGGAGCTCAGTGAGATGCCAGTAGATAGCGATCGACGTTTTGGCCGGGTCTGCAGTAGTGTATATGATGTCCAACATATTAATAACAAGGCAAAGTATACTGTTGCGGACGTGGTTGGCGTAGAAATACGGCGCGTACCTTACATGCAGTAGTGATGTGCACCGGAAATTTTTCGGGTTTTGTGTTTTGGTTTTAGATTCGGTTCCGCGGCCGTGTTTTGGATTCGGACGCGTTTTGGCAAAACCTCCCTGAAAATTTTTTGTCGGATTCGGGTTTTTTTTTACAAAAAACCCTCAAAAACAGCTTAAATCATAGAATTTGGGGGTCATTTTGATCCCATAGTATTATTAACCTCAATAACCATAATTTCCACTAATTTTCAGTCTATTCTGAACACCTCACAATATTATTTTTAGTCCTAAAATTTGCACCGAGGTCGCTGGATGGCTAAACTAAGCGACACAAGTGGCCGACACAAACACCTGGCCCATCTAGGAGTGGCACTGCAGTGTCAGACAGGATGACACTTCAAAAAAATAGTCCCCAAACAGCACATGATGCAAAGAAAAAAAGAGGTGCACCAAGGTCGCTGGATGGCTAAGCTAAGCGACACAAGTGGCCGACACAAACACCTGGCCCATCTAGGAGTGGCACTGCAGTGTCAGGCAGGATGGCACTTCAAAAAAATAGTCCCCAAATAGCACATGATGCAAAGAAAAAAAGAGGCGCACCAAGGTCGCTGTGTGACTAAGCTATGCGACACAAGTGGCCTACACAAACACCTGGCCCATCTAGGAGTGGAACTGCAGTGTCAGGCAGGATGGCACTTCAAAAAAATTGTCCCCAAACAGCACATGATGCAAAGAAAAAAAGAGGCGCACCAAGGTCGCTGTGTGACTAAGCCAAGCGACACAAGTGGCCGACACAAACACCTGGCCCATCTAGGAGTGGCACTGCAGTGTCAGACAGGATGGCACTTCAAAAAAATTGTCCCCAAACAGCACATGATGCAAAGAAAAAAAGAGGCGCACCAAGGTCGCTGTGTGACTAAGCTAAGCGACACAAGTGGCCGACACAAACACCTGGTCCATCTAGGAGTGGCACTGCAGTGTCAGGCAGGATGGCACTTCAAAAAAATTGTCCCCAAACAGCACATGATGCAAAGAAAAAAAGAGGCGCACCAAGGTCGCTGTGTGACTAAGCTAAGCGACACAAGTGGCCGACACAAACACCTGGCCCATCTAGGAGTGGCACTGCAGTGTCAGGCAGGATGGCACTTCAAAAAAATTGTCCCCAAACAGCACATGATGCAAAGAAAAAAAGAGGCGCACCAAGGTCGCTGTGTGACTAAGCTAAGCGACACAAGTGGCCGACACAAACACCTGGCCTATCTAGGAGTGGCACTGCAGTGTCAGACAGGATGGCACTTCAAAAAAATTGTCCCTAAACAGCACATGATGCAAAGAAAAATGAAAGAAAAAAGAGGTGCAAGATGGAATTGTCCTTGGGCCCTCCCACCCACCCTTATGTTGTATAAACAGGACATGCACACTTTAACGAACCCATCATTTCAGCGACAGGGTCTGCCACACGACTGTGATTGAAATGACTGGTTGGTTTGGGCCCCCACCAAAAAAGAAGCAATCAATCTCTCCTTGCACAAACTGGCTCTACAGAGGCAAGATGTCCACCTCATCATCATCCTCCGCTTCCTCACCCCTTTCACTGTGTACATCCCCCTCCTCACAGATTATTAATTCGTCCCCACTGGAATCCACCATCTCAGGTCCCTGTGTACTTCCTGGAGGCAAGTGCTGGTGAATGTCTCCACGGAGGAATTGATTATAATTCATTTTGATGAACATCATCTTCTCCACATTTTCTGGAAGTAACCTCGTACGCCGATTGCTGACAAGGTGAGCGGCTGCACTAAACAATCTTTCGGAGTACACACTGGAGGGTGGGCAATTTAGGTAAAATACAGCCAGTTTGTGCAAGGGCCTCCAAATTGCCTCTTTTTCCTGCCAGTATACGTACAGACTGTCTGATGTGCCTACTTGGATGCGGTCACTCATATAATCCTCCACCATTCTTTCAATGGTGACAGAATCATATGCAGTGACAGTAGACGACATGTCAGTAATCGTTGCCAGGTCCTTCAGTCCGGACCAGATGTCAGCACTTGCTCCAGACTGCCCTGCATCACCGCCAGCGGGTGGGCTCGGAATTCTTAGCCTTTTCCTCGCACCCCCAGTTGCGGGAGAATGTGAAGGAGGAGCTGTTGACGGGTCACGTTCCGCTTGACTTGACAATTTTCTCACCAGCAGTTCTTTGAACCTCTGCAGACTTGTGTCTGCCGGAAAGAGAGATATAACGTAGGTTTTAAATCTAGGATCGAGCACGGTGGCCAAAATCTAGTGCTCTGATTTCAACAGATTGACCACCCGTGAATCCTGGTTAAGCGAATTAAGGGCTCCATCCACAAGTCCCACATGCCTAGCGGAATCGCTCTGTTTTAGCTCCTCCTTCAATGTCTCCAGCTTCTTCTGCAAAAGCCTGATGAGGGGAATGACCTGACTCAGGCTGGCAGTGTCTGAACTGACTTCACGTGTGGCAAGTTCAAAGGGTTGCAGAACCTTGCACAACGTTGAAATCATTCTCCACTGCGCTTGAGTCAGGTGCATTCCCCCTCCTTTGCCTATATCGTGGGCAGATGTATAGGCTTGAATGGCCTTTTGCTGCTCCTCCATCCTCTGAAGCATATAGAGGGTTGAATTCCACCTCGTTACCACCTCTTGCTTCAGATGATGGCAGGGCAGGTTCAGGAGTGTTTGGTGGTGCTCCAGTCTTCGGCAAGCGGTGGCTGAATGCAATTCTTCGGGCCACCGACAGCATGTCTTGCACGCCCCTGTCGTTTTTTAAATAATTCTGCACCACCAAATTCAATGTATGTGCAAAACATGGGACGTGCTGGAATTTGCCCAGATGTAATACACGCACAATATTGGTGGCGTTGTCCGATGTCAAAAATCCCCAGGAGAGTCCAATTGGGGTAAGCCATTCTGCAATGATGTTCCTCAGTGTCCGTAAGAGGTTGTCAGGTGTGTGCCTCTTATGGAAAGCGGTGATACAAAGCGTAGCCTGCCTAGGAACGAGTTGGCGTTTGGGAGATCCTGCTACTGGTGCCGCCGCTGCTGTTCTTGCTGCGGGAGGCAATACATTTACCCAGTGGGCTGTCACAGTCATATAGTCCTGAGTCTGCCCTGCTCCACTTATCCACATGTCCGTGGTTAAGTGGACATTGGGTACAACTGCATTTTTTAGGACACTGGTGACTCTTTTTCTGAGGTCTGTGTACATTTTTGGTAACGCCTGCCTAGAGAAATGGACCCTAGATGGTATTTGGTACCGGGGACACAGTACCTCAATCAAGTCTCTAGTTGCCTCTGAATTAACGGTGGATACCGGAACCACGTTTCTCACCACCCAAGCTGACAAGACCTGAGTTATTCGCTTTGCAGCAGGATGACTGCTGTGATATTTCATCTTCCTCGCAAAGGACTGTTGGACAGTCAATTGCTTACTGGGATGACGATCGACTCCCAGCAGCAACAACAGCAGCGCCAGCAGCAGTAGGCGTTACACTCAAGGATGCATCGGAGGAATCCCAGGTAGGAGAGGATTCGTCAGACTTGCCAGTGGCATGGCCTGCAGGACTATTGGCTTTCCTGTGTAAGGTGGAAATTGACACTGAGGGAGTTGGTGGTGTGGTTTGCAGGAGCTTGGTTACAAGAGGAAGGGATTTAGTGGTCAGTGGACTGCTTCCGCTGTCATCCAAAGTTTTTGAACTTGTCACTGACTTCTGATGAATGCGGACCAGGTGATGTATAAGGGAGGATGTTCCTAGGTGGTTAACGTCCTTACCCCTACTTATTACAGCTTGACAAAGGCAACACACGGCTTGACACCTGTTGTCCGCATTTGTGTTGAAATAATTCCACACCGAAGAGGTGATTTTTTTTGTATTTTGACCAGGCATGTCAATGGCCATATTCGTCCCACAGACAACAGGTTTCTCCCCGGGTGCCTGACTTAGACAAACCACCTCACCATCAGAATCCTCCTTGTCAATTTCCTCCCCAGCGCCAGCAACACCCATATCCTCATCCTGGTGTACTTCAACAGTGACATCTTCAATTTGACTATCAGGAACTGGACTGCGGGTGCTCCTTCCAGCACTTGCAGGGGGCGTGCAAATGGTGGAAGGCGCAAGCTCTTCCCGTCCAGTATTGGGAAGGTCAGGCATCGCAACCAACACAATTGGACTCTCCTTGGGGATTTGTGATTTAGAAGAACGCACAGTTCTTTGCTGTGCTTTTGCCAGCTTATGTCTTTTCATTTTTCTAGCGAGAGGATGAGTGCTTCCATCCTCATGTGAATCTGAACCACTAGCCATGAACATAGGCCAGGGCCTCAGCCGTTCCTTGCCACTCCGTGTCGTAAATGGCATATTGGCAAGTTTACGCTTCTCATCAGACGCTTTTAATTTTGATTTTTGGGTCATTTTACTGAACTTTTGTTTTTTGGATTTTACATGCTCTCTACAATGACATTGGGCATCGGCCTTGGCAGACGACGTTGATGGCATTTCATCGTCTCGGCCATGACTAGTGGCAGCAGCTTCAGCACGCGGTGGAAGTGGATCTTGATCTTTCCCTATTTTAACCTTCACATTTTTGTTCTCCATTTTTTAATGTGTGGAATTATATGCCAGTATCAATAGCAATGGCCTACTACTATATATACTGCGCACAACTGAAATGCACCACAGGTATGGATGGATAGTATACTTGACGACACAGAGGTAGGTAGAGCAGTGGCCTTCCGTACCGTACTGCTATATATACTGGTGGTCACTGTCAGCAAAACTTTGCACTGTACTCCTCCAATAAAGCAGTGTGAGCACAGATATATACAGCACACTGAGCACAGATATGGAGTGTTTTTCAGGCAGACAACGTATACTGGTGGTCACTGTCAGCAAAACTCTGCACTGTACTCCTCCTATATAATACAGCTGTTCCCCAGTCCCCACAATTAAGCAGTGTGAGCACAGATATATGCAGCACACTGAGCACAGATATGGAGTGTTTTTCAGGCAGACAACGTATACTGGTGGTCACTGGTCAGCAAAACTCTGCACTGTACTCCTCCTATATAATATACTGGTGGTCCCCAGTGCCCACAATAAAGCAGTGTGAGCACAGATATATGCAACACACTGAGCATAGATATGGAGTGTTTTTCAGGCAGACAACGTATACTGGTGGTCACTGTCAGCAAAACTCTGCACTGTACTCCTCCTATATAATACAGCTGCTCCCCAGTCCCCACAATTAAGCAGTGTGAGCACAGATATATGCAGCACACTGAGCACAGATATGGAGTGTTTTTCAGGCAGACAACATATACTGGTTGTTTGTCACTGTCAGCAAAACTCTGCACTGTACTCCTCCTATATAATACAGCTGCTCCCCAGTCCCCACAATTAAGCAATAAGCACAAATATTATTAAAAAATGGAGAGGACGCCAGCCACGTCCTCTCCCTAACATTTCCAATGCACAAGTGAAAATGGTGGCGACGCGCGACTGCTTATATAGAATCCGAATCTCGCAAGAATCCAACAGCGGGATGATGACGTTCGGGCGCGCTCGGGTTAACCGAGCCATACGGGAGAATCCGAGTATGCCTCGGACCCGTGTAAAATGGGTGAAGTTCGGGGGGGTTCGGTTTCCGAGGAACCGAACCCGCTCATCACTAACATGCAGTTATGCGCACGTAAATACCTTAAGGAATCCACCTGTGAAACCATATACGTTTGTAATGTAGTACAGGTAAACAGCAAGTATTATACACCCCGTCAGAGTATGTTACAGCCGATATACATACACAAGCGCCACCCTGGATCCAGGCAACTGTCGTCAGCAGATAACCGTGATAGTTCTAAGATAGGAGATCTCTGGAATGGATCCAAGCATCTGTATTTATACAGTAGCTTCTAACACACACAATACAATAATAAACACGCTATTCTTATTGGTCCGTGATGTAAACATCTTCGTAACTCGGAGGTCCATTGGTCCATTCATAGGTATTGTTCTCAGGAATGTGACTGTTGATGCCCCCAGGCTCCCACCATGCAGGTAATTCAAACAGGTTAGTTACACGCCTCTCACAATGGGGGTAATTCCAAGTTGATCGCAGCAGGAAATTTTTTAGCAGTTGGGCAAAACCATGTGCACTGCAGGGGGGCAGATATAACGTGTAGAGAGAGATAGATTTGGGTGTGGTGAGTTCAATCTGCAATCTAAATTGCAGTGTAAATATAAAGCAGCCAGTATTTACCCTGCACAGAAACAAAATAACCCACCCAAATCTAACTCTCTCTGCACATGTTATATCTGCCCCCCCCCCCCCCTGCAGTGCACATGGTTTTGCCCAACTGCTAAAAAATTTCCTGCTGCTATCAACTTGGAATTACCCCCAATGCACAATATTTTACTTATAAGACATTTCTCCCAATAGTCTGTCCGCACATACCGGGGTGCAGCAAATGGAGAGCTGAACACGATGATATAAAATAAGATGTGATATCATGCTTCTAAACCTGTGCTATGTGAAATGCTGTCTCCTGATCTAACCTTAGTGTTGCTAGATACTAAAGTCTGTTATTAAATCATCTTATGACTATGTGTAATTTATGTGTAAGTTTGAATATGTGCAACAATATGGCTTTTATTAGCAACTGCATGTAATAAGGGTAAGATGTGGTAATCTGCAAAGTACCGTAGTACGCAAAGGGAGTCATTCCGAGTTGTTCGCTCGCTAGCAGATTTTAGCAGCATTGCACACGCTAGGCCGCCGCCCTCTGGGAGTGTATCTTAGCATAGCAGAATTGCGAACGAAAGATTAACAGAATTGCGAATAGAAAATTCTTAGCAGTTTCTGAGTAGCTCGAGACTTACTCCTACACTGCGATCAGCTCAGCCCGTTTTGTTCCTGGTTTGACGTCACAAACACGCCCTGCGTTCGGCCAGCCACTCCCCCGTTTCTCCAGACACTCCCGCGTTTTTCCCTGACACGCCTGCGTTTTTCCGCACACTCCCAGAAAACGGCCAGTTTCTGCCCAGAAACACCCACTTCCTGTCAATCACACTCCGATCACTTCAACGATGAAAAATCTTCATTCGGAAGTTTTGAGCTAAAATACTTAGCGCATGTGCACTGCGTACCATGCGCATGCGCATTTTCGCCTTAATCGCTCCTTTGTGAAAATCAGCAACGAGCGAACAACTCGGAATGACCCCCAAAATACGTACGTACGCATGCTAATAAATGCAATTTTGACCTTCACAGTCCATCCTCTGATAGTAATCAAAACTATCACATCTTTATAACATTAATACATACAAATATAATTGGTCACGTAGATAAATAATTCACTAGAAAAATAAACAGGTTATGACATAAAATATGGTATCACTATCTGATTATTGTTTCAGTCATTGGATCATACACTAGGTCTGCTTCATTTTCAACACTGCTCCTCCTCAGACTCATTAAATTTGTATTTCTGTTTATCTTCTTTCGTCGGATCATAATTTGAACATATTTGAATACCACACCAATAGTTATGATGACACCACAGATACAGAGAAGACGTTTTCTATGTTTGCAATCATTCCTTGTGCCCATTCTCCAAACCCAGAGAGCCATTTAAGTGGGTTCAACCAGGAGGCCCATATTGTGCTTCCTCCTAAATTCCCATTGAAGCTGTAGTATCTCATGAGCAAGGGTTATTATTTCAGGTAGTAACATAAACCTTCGGAGTTCGGAGAGAGTCACTTGTATATAAAATGCACATCATCTGGGAGAATATAGGGAACAGAATGTGTCATTATCATTGCACGTAGAATTCTAACAAAGACACCTTTCCCCATCTGACCAAAACACATTTCTGGCTGTATGATACTCACACAGTATTCCAGTGACACTCTACCAGCCATTACCTTGTCATACCCTCCCACCGCAGTAGTGCAAACGCTTGTGCAGCAGAGCGCCTGCAAAAACATTTTGTGCAAAACAAGACCATCCCTGGACTTACTCTTCGTGTGCGTTGATTCTAACGTTGGAGGGTTGGCTTTTGACGTCAGACACCCGCTCAGCATTTGCCCAGCCACGCCTGCGTTTTCCTGCACATGCCTGCATTTTTTTTAAGCACTCCCTGAAAACGGTCAGTTGACACCCAGAAATGCCCCCTTCCTGTCAATCTTCTTGCGGCCGCCAGTGCGAATGAAAACGTCGCTAGAACCTGTGCAAAACCACAAAGGACTTTGTACCCGTACGTCAAACGTGTGCATTGCGGTGCCTACGCATGCGCAGAAATTTTTAGCCTGACAACTGACAACTCGGAATGACCCCCTATGTTTGAAAAATGTCAGGAGCTGATTGGTTGGTACTTTATCTTCATCCACTTTATCATTGCAATGCTTAGAACATCTGCTCCTAAATCTTAAAACTGGATCTCTTGTTTTTAATAAAACATTCACTAAACTCCCTGTTCATCTTAATAGCTCTTAGTTAACAAGTTGTAGTGAAATTATGCTGCTATAAAATAATTTTTTTTAAATAAAATATAGATTTGCCATGTGCTTTTTAATTTAGTAAGCAGTCTTAAGACATGCTTACCTACTCTCCTGGAAGTTGTGGACTCCTGACTATTTGGGTAGTTTCCTACGCCCCTGGAAGAGTGGGTATCCCTCCCACATCCCACCGACTTTCTGGGGAGATAATTGCTGGAATTGCTGCTACGAGTAAAGGAACATAATTTAGCCCTGCCCCTTCACTACAGACCCACAAATCACGGCATTTTGCAATGGCGGGCGGGGCATAATGATGTCACAGTTCGGCCCCACCCCTTGAAGTGGCTATCTGCTTCTCCCAGAGAGGAGACATACAAAGTAGGCAGTGTGTATTAAGACATCAGACTTGCAATTACACAGTGTATTTTCACTGCTGCTGAAGTGAAGAAGAGCCATAAAGAAGAGCAGATTCTGTGTATCTTGAAGACAAGATGAGAGGAGGCTGGAGGGACAAGAGAGGTGGGGAAGCTGCTGGATACACGGCATGGAGCTACTGGAGGGACACAGCCGGTGAGCTGCTGGAGTGACAGAGGCAGAGATTTGTATTAGGGGCACTGTTGTGGGCATTATGTGTATAAGTGGTACTACTGTGGTCATTATGTGTAAGGGTCACTACTGTTGTGGGCATAGGGCCAAATTCAGCAAGGATCGCAAATCAGCAAAATTAGCAAAAAAGGCGTAAAAACGCACATTCTGCAACTTAAATAGCAAAAACTGAGAGAAAAAAACAATTTCTGTTATTAGCAGCCGTCAGTGTGACTGAAAACCTTGCTAGAACCTGAGCACAACCACAACAGGCTTTGTAACCGTACGACGCGCGTGCGCATTGCGGCCCATACGCATGCGCAGAAATGCAGATTTTTAGCCTGATCGCTGTGCTGCGAACAACAGCAGCTAGCGATCAACTCGGAATGACCCCTCATAGCTGTAATGCCAAACGTAACACTGACCCAGCTCACGGAAAGATTATAGCTCTGGGGGTTTTGTCACCTCATATTTTATTACACTAGGAAAATGTTGCAAGAATTTCACAACATTGAAACTCCAGTGAGCGTTCATACTGTAAATATACATTCAGTTTGAATAATCTATTGGTTGTGTCCTTACACAAATACAGCTCAGTTCCATTGCTGGTGGCACATCCACTTGGTAAATAGAATACAATATTTTTCTTAATATGATTTTTTGCAACACTGTTTCCAGTTCAATACAGTAAAACACTGCCATTATTTCTCAAAGAGGTATGGGTTTTGCAGATAACGCAGGCTGCAGACCTCCATGCAGACGGGTGTGGTTCATCAAATCGACAGTATCTAGGTCGACAATGTTTAGGTCGACCACTATAGGTCGACAGTCACTAGGTCGACAAGGATGGAAGGTCGACAGGGTTTCTAGGTCGACATGTGCTAGGTCGACAGGTCTAAAGGTCGACATGAGGATTTTTTATTTATTTTTTGTGTCGTTTTCTTCGTAGAGTGACCGGGATCCCAAATTAGTGCACCGCGTCCCCTCGCATGACTCGCTTCGCTCACCATGCTTCGGGCATGGTGCCTTCGCTTCGCTCGGCACAGATTACCGTTCCAATCGTAGTCCACGTGGATCGTTAAGTATGAAAAAATTCAAAAAAAGAAAAAAATGTGAAAAACTCATGTCGACCTTTAGACCTGTCGACCTAGCACATGTTGACCTAGAAACCATGTCGACCTTCCATCCATGTTGACCTAGTGACTGTCGACCTATAGTGGTCGACCTAAACATTGTCGACCTAGATACTGTCGATCTTCAGACCGGATCCCCATGCAGACACCAGGGGGTAAATTTACTAAGATGGGAGTTCCATTTAAGATGGGATGTTGCCCATAGCAACCAATCAGATTCTACTTCTCATTTATATAGCACCTTCTAGAAGATAAAACCTGGAATCTAATTGGTTGCTATGGGCAACATCCCATCTTAAACAGAACTCCCATCTTAGTAAATTTACCCCCAGATGTGATCAGCAGGGGATCCAGTCGAAATTCCGACACCGGATTCCTGTCACTGAACGAAATGCCGACAAGGAGCACCATCCCGTTGCCGGCATCACGACCACCGGAATCACGAACGAGCGAGGACTGGGCCAGCAGGCACGTAAGCCGCGGGGTGGCTAGAGGTTAGGTATAGGCTGCTGGTGGAGGGTTAAGATTAGGCTGCAGGGATGGTGGCTAGGTTTAGCCACCCCCGGGGAGGGTTAGGGTTAGGCTGTGGGGCAGTGAGGGTTAGGTTTAGGCTGCGGGAAGATCCAGTGATGAAGCACCAGGCATAAGGATAGTGCAGGAGTACCCCACAGAAATACCAGACACATGAAGATGGGAGAAAAAATGCAGGAATGAAATGTAAAAATATTTTGGAAATGAACTACAGGGGTTGTCAGAATTGGTTGGGTATGTGTGACCGGCAGTGATCCTGGTGGTTTTCTGGTGAGGGGGTGGGGGGGAAGCAAGCGCAACAAGCCCCTTGCAGGCTCAGTGGCGAGCTGAGGTCACCCCAGGTTCTATTCCCACTCTATGGGTTTTGTGGACGCCCACGAGTGGGTATAGTCCCTGCTAGTCGGCATGCTGACTGTCGGGATTGTAAGTGGTCGGGATGTGGGGGGGGGGGGTATTGTGACTGGCAGTCTCCTGACCGCCGGTCACATAACTACATCCCGTCAGAATAGCAGTTTAAGGTTGAATTACCCTGCTGAATGAGTGATGAGCAGGTCATTGGCTATTATGGTCATGTGACTGAAGGCCGGGTACAGTTTAACTAATGGAGATAATCTATCTGTGTATCTATCTATCTATCTATCTATCTATCTATCTATCTATCTATCCAGAGCCGGCCCTAACCAGTATGATGCCCTAGGCAAGATTTTGGCTGGTGCCTCCTCGCACTGCCGTTTGTTCCACCTGTGACCCTGCACCCCTTTCCCAGCACCATCACCCCTCACCCATAGCAGTCCTCATTTTGTTGCTCCTACCTCCTATATTTTAAATAGGAACAGTGCGCACATTCTGCACACAGGCCAAAAATGGGCATGTTCTTGCTAATAAGGGGCCGCAATTCAAATTAGGCCACACAGTAGTGCAACTTTATTCACATTATATCATGTGATAGTGTCCCTTATTCATGTTACATCACACAGTAGTACTCCTTTACCTTATGTAAATTACTCCTCACAGTAGTGCCCCTTATATACTCTTTACATCACACTGAATTGCTCCTTCACATTGCACCACACCATATTGCTCTTTATTTACATTAGACCACACAGTAGTGCCCTTTCTATATGTTACGCCACACAATAGAGCACCTTATACACATAATGCCACACATTAGTAATGCATTTAAACACATACCACACTGCCTTACACATATAACACACTTTATTAATGTCCTTCTAAACATAATATGCCTTACACATTATGCCAAGCTTTATTAATGCCCTTATACACATAATGTCCCTTACACATATGCCACACATTAGTAATACTCTTACACACATAATGACACACCTAATGTCCCATACACATATGCCGCACATTATTCATGCATTTATACACGACACACATAATGCCCATTACACGTATGCCGAACACTACTGTACAACCAACCCATCCACACACAGCACTCACACGGCCGCTAATACTGTGACCTCTGCCTCTGCTTGGATAAAGTTGTGTCCTCACACTTTTTACCTCAATATGCAATACAGCAGGAGATGCCTTTTTTGACGAAAAGTCTGGTGCCTTTTTTGCCAAAAATGCATCCTATTTGCATTGCTATATGGCTAGGATGCACAACCAGCTTCTGCTGATTAAAATGATATATAGCATGCCTATATTTTGTGTGCGACTGTGCCTATATCTGCATACGAAGTCCTACGTTACAGTGATTTCCAGGAATACACTGTAACGTAGCATTTCATATGCAGATACAGTCACAGTCACACAAAATATTGGCATGCCGCATATCATTTTAATCAGCAGAATCTGCTTATGCCCCTAAGCATTCCAAATGCCCTAGGCATTTGCCTAGTTTGCCTATGCCTAGGACCAGCTCTGTATCTATCTATCTATCTATCTATCTATCTATCTATCTATCTATATAATGTATATAGTACGAAGAGGCTTTCTGTACAGTCTAAAATAGTTTCTGCAGCAAACATCAGTTAAACAGTTGATCTGAAGCTCCCACTATCTTTCTAAGTCAGACGTGATCCCATATGTGCTAAATATTTCTGGCTGCCATCTGTATCTGTATCACTCCACTTCCCGACCGCAGACAGAAGTACTTTACTTTCTTATCAGATTATTTTTTAAAAAGGTGAAGAGCATCAGAAGAGGCAGAAAAGATCTCAGGTGACAAGCCGTAGCTGCCTGCTGTGGGCCTGATTCAGATGTGGTTGGAATTGCTATCACTTCCTTTGAAGAAGCAGTGATAGCGCTGTATGGTGATGCGGCAGGAGGCGTCTTTGGAGAACCCGTGCGCGCATGCACAGAACAAGTCCTGGCATGCACAAAGTACCAATAACCAACGCAGATCTTTCGGAATCTGAATAACTCCCCTGACTTCCATAGGAGCACCTTTACTCTAAAGATAGATAATTAATCCCAAACAATATTTTCAACTTTACTTTGCAGCCTGTAGAACACAGATGGATGAGAGAAACATTTTAGGGTTATTGCCCCTTTTAGGGGGGAAAAAACAATTATTTTGATACTTTTGCATACAAATATAGCTGTTAACCTTTTCTGACATTTGTGTCACTGATTGATTTATTTCACTGTTGTCTATTCATGCACATTATTGCAATGAATATAATGGATAGGAAAGTGAGAACATCCATGACACAATAATATTACTATGTCATTAACACCTAGTTTATTCTTTGGTGCACGCAAAATATCCAGGCGTTAAAAATAGATAAGATGTGAAAGGAGAAAAAATCTAATAATAAAAATAATAACAATACAATAACAGCTGTATGCAGAATATTGCCTGATGCCCTCACTAGAAGAAGACAGAGAGAAAGGACCAGTGTTAAAGTAAACCATATACTTATCTCTAATATGTTTACAAATGTAAAAACAAATTCTACAGCAGAATGAATTGCTGGCTTACTGTATATAAAATTAAATCTTTAAGAACTGCAAACATATACTAATTAATATAGAAACATTTAGAAAAGAGTGGATAACGGATCAGATTATAATAGCAAATATGTTATGCTGTTATTATCTGCACATTAATTTTTTTTGTTTTGTATATAGGTGGTCATTCCGAGTTGTTCGCGCGTTATTTTTTTGTCGCAACGGAGCGATTAGTCGCTAATGCGCATGCGCAATGTTCGCACTGCGACTGCGCCAAGTAAATTTGCTATGCAGTTAGGTATTTTACTCACGGCATTACGAGGTTTTTTCTTCGTTCTGGTGATCATAATGTGATTGACAGGAAGTGGGCGGAAACAGGCCGTTTTATGGTAGTGTGTGAAAAAACGCTACCGTTTCTGAGAAAAACGCGGGAGTGGCTGGAGAAACGGAGGAGTGTCTGGCCGAACGCTGGGTGTGTTTGTGACGTCAAACCAGGAACGAAACTGACTGAACTGATCGCAGATGCCGAGTAAGTCTGGAGCTACTCAGAAACTGCTGAGAAGTGTCTATTCGCAATTCTGCTAATCTTTCGTTCGCAATTTTGATAAGCTAAAATTCACTCCCAGTAGGCGGCGGCTTAGCGTGTGCAAAGCTGCTAAAAGCAGCTTGCGGGCGAACAACTCGGAATGAGGGACATAGTTTGTAGTTGCAGTTTTTTTAAGAACATTAAAGATTTATTTTGTTTATAAGCCAAATATTTGAGGCAATTGAATTTGTCATAGTTTATTATTTTATTGTATAAATTTACAAAATGTATTGTCACATCCCAGAATTGTCAGATTTATGATGAATTGGATGACACAAAACATTCCGCCAACCAAAGTGCATTACATTTGTGTCACATAATATTATTTAATTTGTGGAATTGTAACATATATAGAGTGGAGTTGGACTGTTTAATTTGTGGAAAACATACATTTTATTATTGCACATACATACATACATACATACAAACAAACAAACAAACATATGTTTATGTGAGTGTGCAGATCAGAGCCGGATTAAGGGTGGGAGCATTGGTGACAAATGCCCGGGGCCCACTCTCTCAGGACCCACCCTTTTCTGGCTGGTGCGCTCTGCCGCTGGCCGCTGTATAGCAGTGGAACATTATGCAGGGAGAGAGGAGACAGCTGCTGCAGCAGCAACATCGCTCCCCAGGTCAGCAGCTGTTAGGGGCTAGGTAGGCTGATGCCACTAAGCAGCCGCAGTCCCCTCTCTCCCTCCATGATGTTCCTCAGCTCTGCTATATATGGGCCAGCAGTAGTGAACAATAAAGAAGTATTATAAGGAATGGGGGGAAGGCAGTCATACTGATATTCCTCTGGATCCTGTAGTGACAAGTGGAGGAGGGCTGGAGGAGTGTGGGTGTGGGTCCTCCTGTCTTAAGTGTCCTGGGCCTCCTGAAAGTTCCACCATGACCCTCCCCTTCCATCAGGAACAAAATGCTCTGATCCTGGACTTGCCTCTTAATTTATGATTGCAGTCACCAGTGTTAAACTAGTTAATTAATGAGAAGGTGTTTCACCACAGGTGACAGCAATCATAAGATAAGAGGGAAGTCCTGGAGCAGAGCATTAGTAACTGACGGAAGGGTCCATGTGGGACGGTCTGGCTTAGTCCAGCCCTGGGGCACGTTTACATTTAGAAAGCCCTAGGACTGAAGCACCATCAGAATGGTGGATGGCAGAGGTGGGAATGTGTCAGGTGATGTGCCATTTGCTGGGACTCGGGGGGCGGTGCATTAGAAGCGATGATGACAATGATTGGCGGCACCACCTGACTGACGGTTCACCTCTCCAGCTGATGGTGCTTAAGTCATGGGAGTGATTATTATATGAAGTCACCGCCGTCTATTCAGATTATTTATTGGGACTGCAGCATGAAAAAAAAAAATCACATTCGATATTTAAAGTGGAAAACAACAGATGTTTGTATTTAATTGAATTTAATTTGTAATTATAGTGTGTATTTGTGTTTGTACTTAATTACATTTTATTTAGTAAATTCAAGTTTTGCATTTGTTAATAACAATCAAGACATCTTCCCCGGTGCATCCTTTCCTGTATTATACAGATGTATGACCCATAACCTCTGAGTGCAATCATTGGAAATATTTATATAACCCACAAAACTAATGGGCAAAAATTGTAGCTGTATTACTGTGTATTACTATAGACCATCTGTCCACTGACACGTGTACTTAGCCAATCACTGGAACATCCAACATCTCATTAAATGTCATATGCCACTAGTTAGAAAGAAGTACTTTTGTTGTTAAATTAAGATTATATTACATTTGTCACTATGGTGTTTCAGTAATCTTTGATCTATCAATGTGTCTGCGTTTCTCCAAAATGAGCTCCAAAAGGATTTTTGATCTCGGTTTTGGTGCCCAAATATGTGTCTTTGCCTAAAGCCACACAGCTGCTGCAGTAGGCATTGGATTGCAGAGCTGACATTGTTGGGTTCTTAACAGCTTTGGCTGGTTCTCGCGTTTATGCTTCTCTAACAGTCCGTTCTTTTCAGTGTTACAGTATCTATTATTTCAGTGTTTCCAGCAAGCATCGGCTATATCTGCTCCTCACCAGTCACTGAAGCTCAGGCTGCTGGGGTGCTCTTATGAGTTTGGTGATTTTACGATGCTTTCTTCCCACTTTGTTATATGTGGTGTGGACAGGCTTCGACTGGCCCACAGGGGTACAGGGGAAACCACCGGTGGGCCCCACTGCCCTCCTGCTCTAAGGATCAGGTTCCAGACTGTGCACTTGAATTATACATTATACATATGTTACCTTATACTGGACTATGGTGTATTTTCTACAGTGCAGTGCTGTTATTAATCTGTTACATTATCATGCATGCAGCCAGTGTCGGAACCAGGGGGGGCACTCGGGCCCGTGCCCCCCTGTCATTTGTGGCCTCCGTCCCCCGTCCCCTCCCAGTGCCGGCGCCGCACAGGGAGATGACGGGTGCCCGCTGAGATTGTGTTACCAGCGGGCGCCCGTCTCCCTGCACAGCGGCAGCCGGAGGCAGGAGCTCAGTACTGAGCTCCGGCTTCCGGCGCTGTCACTGTGTGGCGTGCGCTATGGGAGAGACATCAGTCATGATGTCTCTCTCATAGTGTTGACTGAGGAGCGGACGCCAAGAGGAGGACTGCAGCGGTCTGGAAGCGGGAACGGGGCTCGGTAAGTATGATGTTTTTTTCTTCCTTAGTGCAGCGGGGGCATCTACTGGGGGCAAACTACGGGGGGGACATTACTACTGGGGGGCATCAACAAGGGGCATTACTACTGGGGGGTGTAATACTACTGGGGGCAAACTACTGGGGGCATTATTACTGGGGGGCATCTACTGGGGGCATTACTACTGGGGGGGGGGTCATCTATTGGGGGCATTACTACTGAGGGCAGCTACTGGGGGACATTTTTACTGGTGGCCATCTACTGGGGGCATCTACTGGGGGCATTACTACTGGGGGGTCATCTATTGGGGGCAAACTCCTAGGGGGCATTACTACAGGGGGCAAACTACTGGAGGACATTATTACTGGGGGCAAACTACTGGGGGACATTATTACTGGGGGGGCATCTACTGGTGCAAACTACTGGGGGACATTATTACTGGGGGCTAACTACAAAGGGGCTTACTACTGGGGGCATACTACAGGAGGGCATTACTACTGGCGGCATAACTACAGGGGCATTACTACTGGCGGCTTAACTACAGGGGCATTACTACTTGGGGGCTAAACTACAGGGCAGCCAAACTACTGGGGGCATAACTACAGGGGCCAAACTACTGGGGTCATAACTACAGGGGCCAAACTACTGGGGTCATAACTACAGGGGCCAAACTACTGGGGGATAACTACAGGGGCCAAACTACTGGGGGCATTACTACTGGGGGCTAAACTACAAGGGAGGCATAACTACAGGGGCTAAACTACAATGGGGCAAACTACAGGGGGGCATTACTACTGGTGGCTAAACTACAAGCTGGCAAACTACTGGGGGCATTACCACTGGGAGGCTAAACTAAAGAGGGCGGGGATAAACTACTGGGGTCATAACTGCAGGGGCATTACCACTGGGGGCATAACTACTAGGGCGCTAAATGACTGGTGGCATTACTACAGGCAACATTACTACTGGGGGCAATACGGGCATTGCATAAGGGGCACCACTACTATGGGGTCTATATAAGGGGCACTACCAGTACAGTGGACATTGCATAATGAGCGCTACAACTGTGGGCATTGTATAAGAAGCGCCACCTCACATGCACCGAAGCTGCACGCAAATGTACTTCCCCTTCCATGGTGCCCCCCCTATCATTTTCTTCTGGATCCGCCCCTGCATGCAGCAGCTAAACTGACTGCATATATTTATGAAAGGGCCCAGATGTTGCACTCTCTAATGGTTAGTCAAACTAATGAGGTGGCAGGCCACACCCCCTCTGCAGACTGACCACACCCCTAAACATGGTCCCTACCACTGCATTCCCCCCGGTGGGCCCCACATGCCCCAGTCCGAATATTTTGTCAACATCCTACATGGTCCAGCAGAACTTCCGTGTCTGGCGTTGACGTCCGGATGACTTCTGGTGGATCACGTGTGACTTCTGGTAGTGAGTATTAATGAACCTAACCCTCCCCCATTATGCCTAAACTTAACCTTCCCTCCTGTAGCCTAACCCTAAGATGCATTCACAATTGCCGAGAAAATGAGCGACGTCACTAATTTTCCCCCTTCCTGAGCGATGTCACTCATTTTCTCGGTAAGTGTGTATGCCGCCAGCGATGATCGATGCACGGCCCTGCGGGTCGGCAATGATCCTCACTGTCGGCAGTGCATGCATGCTCGAACCGGACTGTCGTCCAGGAGCAGCATGCACGGCCGGCAGCAGCATGACGTCACTGAGCGATATGAACGGTCATATCGCTCAGTGTGTACGGGCGGCCGCCGACTGCCTGGCCCAGGAGTGGAAACACTAGATTATTTTGCTCATAGAGCCGCATCGTCTAGTGTGTATGAACCTTAACCCTCGCTGCTGGCCTATGCAGAATGTCAACATTTCAGATATTGACATTGCGAACATGTCAACATTTTGCACATACCGACATGCTCAGTGGCAACATAACTGATAACTGTTATTCCAACATTATGACTACACCCCGTTATATTAGCTGCAGTATTCACTATAAAAGTCAGCATTTAAGTCAGCCCAGCCATACACAAGATTATCTATTCCCTGAACTTTCATTAATGAGGTTTTCCGCAAAAAAACTTTTTTTTACATTATTTTTTCTGAAGTATGTATCACTTTCTAAGGCTTATGTTATTTGATTGAGGTTGCTGAGACAATCTCTTGTACAGTATATTCTGTTTGCCTTATTTATATCACACAGCGCTCAGCTTTTGCAGTGAGACCTGTATGTAACTCCAAGGCCACAAATAGATTTATATCCCTTCAAAGCCACGTTTCTTGTGTTCCCCTCAGCGCTCTGCACATTGTAAACATATATCCAAGGCTCAAGCTTTAATCAAAATAATTACTATGCCCTCAAATTTATTTTAGCAATATATTATCCGTGGCAAAATGTATTGTGATTTATTAGAGCGTTCGTCAGAATCATGTGTGGACCACGTGTGCAGTGAGGCTGGGTTGTTACATCAGATCAGCTCTCTTTCACCAGAGGGTCCACAGCCCCAACGTCTAATTTGTATAAAATGAATAAATGTAGAAATTATCATGAGCATCTTAAATTAGCAGTCAGGTGTTTCCCAGCATATCTATTTCTGAGTCTCCTGCAGAAGAATATATGAAGGTGATAATCTTCAAAATATTACAAAGTAAAGGACTTTAAAGCTGTGCAGAGTGGTGGTTGGATGCAATGTGCAGGCAATTCCCAAGGGGGATACACATGATGGTATCCGGACTCTGCGTCGACACCACTTAGCTCGACACCCATTAGGTCGCCACCCATTGGTCGACAGTGAATAGGTCAACCTTTTTTCATGTCGACCTTGTTCATGTCGACCTATTTTGAGTGTCGACCTAGCCACTGTCGACCAATAGGTATTGACCTAATGGGTGTCAACCTAGACACTGTCGACCTTGAGTCCCATATCCACATATGATATACCTGCAGACGGGATGCCGACAGTCACTATTCCCACAGCGGCATCCCATCCGCTGGAATCAGGGCTGCAAGGCAGCTAGTCTACTTGCGGGTTCGCTGCGCTCGCCACGCGTCAGTCCCGGTGGCTCGCTTCACTCTCCACAGGTTCTACCACCAACAACTGAGTGGGAATACCCTGTGTATGTTTGGATTCTGAGTGTCGGTATTCTACCAGCTGTCGGGATTCCAAAGTTGGTATCCTGATTCCGACGTCAATATCCTGAACGCCGGGATCAGATTCCCAACTGCCGATATATTGACTGCATCTCTCCCAAGGGTCTATGGTTATTCTCACAGCACTGGCTGGAGAACAGGTCTGTGTAACGTTTTGTGAGTGGGTGTCACCTTGGGGACAAAGAGAAGATACAATAACAGATATTGTGTTTCTCGTTGAACCGGCCGCTTTGAGGCCTATTTTGCAGCAATTTTGAACTGATGTGTAAAAAATCTTCCCCACTTTAGCTGGTGGTGCAGGTTCAAGGCAAAGGTGCCCACCCCTGCTTTTTTGCCATCCTGCTATATCCTATACTTGCCTTTGAAAAAAATCTTCTGTAAATCAGCTTAAATTTTAGAACTGCTCTGCAAAATTTAGCCGCAAAATTGTACATGTTAGCTGGCAGAATTTGGCCAAAGCTGTCCCAGTATGTAGCAGAATGAATGAATCATCATCCCATCACCATGTATTTCTCTACCTGAAAATGTGTTCTTACCATGTGATTTTTTTTTCTTCTTACAGCGTACTGTACTTCAGCCCCACTGTGTGCTATTCCTGTAATGTGTATCCCTGCTGATTGCACACCCCAGCAGCAACCTACGCAGTGCACCCCAGATGGTTGCCTCAGATGGTTCCTCTGTGGGCAGCATGTACTTCACGTGGATCTTTCCGTACAGAGTATATCTTACTTCTACACAAGTGTCCGTTTTCCCATATATGCACTGGGCTCTTGTATGGCTTGCCTCCCACAGTGTAACCTTCGTAGTGCTCCCAACATGGCTGCCTCATCTGGTACGCCTGTAGATGGGATGAAAAATACATGGACCTGACGGTTTTGTTGGGACCCTACTCTGAGAATTAGGATGCTGCAATCACCCCATTTTGTGTCATCTCTTCTAGGAGTGGACTATTCCACCCACCGTAATCCTATGCGCCCAAGATGGCTTCCTCACTTGGTACCTTGAGGGTGTACTACACAACTCCTGGAAGTTATTACCCAAAATGCCTATACCAGTCCTGCATTATGCTTACTCTGCGCTCAATTATTTTTTATGTCTGTGTGGCTTGTATATTGCTGTATTACTTAAATATTCTGTATTATGTGCATTGTTTTTGATGTCTGTAAAGCACCTTGCGTCCTCTGTCTGTCTGTCTCCATCTATCTATCTATCTATCTATCTATCTATCTATCTATCTATCTATGACATGTGGTGAGGTAAATGGCTGGGAAGGCACTGGCTAGTATAAGAGCACGATGTATGATTCATGTGGGCATTATACACAGATGCAGCAGTATGTACTGCTGAAAATGTAGTTTTGATCAGAGATGTGCCTAAAAGATAGACGGGGGGAGGGAGGGCACTGCCTCACCTGTCATTGACATTTTGCTCCAGAGTTTTGACTGTAAAAATGATTAGAATAATACAAAGAAGACATTTATAATATATTCTTTGTATTTTACATATACTTTCAAAACTCTAATACTATACTAGAGTATGACAGGAAAGGTTTTGCCTCACCTGCTTCACGTCACCGCACGTCATTGCTGTTATCTATCTGTAGTGGTAATAGAAATGGTTACATTGTTGGTGTATGCATACACATCAGCCCTAAAGCAGTGGCGTGTGGTGAGGTCAGTGTTTGGTGAGGCACTGCAGCCATAATGTTCGCTGAGTCCTGCCGATGATTCATACTGCCACCAAGCTGATGCCCGCTACGGCCCCCAAGCCGATGCCAGTTATCACTGCCGTCCCTGATGCGGCAGCTTGTGCAGGTGAGGGATCTTTTCAGATCCCTCCCTGCTGTCTGCCCACCATTTCACAGCTCTGTGACTGTCCATGGCTGCAGTAATCATCCTGCCGCAGAGCCCTTCGCACCCGCTGCGCAGATGCAGCAGCATAAGTCTGAAGCTGCCTTACAAGGTCCCATTCATCCAGGCAGACTCAGCTGGAGGCCACCGTGGCTGCAGACATGCCTGCCTCACAGAGAGCATTTCTCACGCTGCCGGCCAGACCAAGCAGCAAAGATTTGCAGATGCAGAGATCCCTCCTTCCAAGAGAGCCCTCTCACCCCCTGGGGCTCCCAGTGCCTGTAGTGATCCCCACTGCCAGAGAGTCCTTTCATGGATCCATGATCCTCCCCTCCATGGCACTCCCTGCTCACCTGGACCCCCTAGCAGCGCTCACCTGGACACCCGCTGGTGATGCAGTGTACAGAGTGGATCCGGGTAGGGTGCAGGGACACTGGGGACCCATAGACAAGTAGCATACAACTCTAACCCACTGCTGACAGTGCCGGCAGACAGAGTCGGCCCTAGGCATAGCCAAACTAGGCAATTGCCTAAGGCATCTGGTATGACTAGGGGCACAAGCAGATTCTGCTGATTAAAATTATATGTGGCATGCCTATATTCTGTGTGTAGCATTTCGTATGCAGATACAGCCACAGTCGCACCCAGTATATAGGCATGCCGCATAACATTTTAATCAGCAGAAGCTACTTGTGCATCCTAGCCACATAGCAATGCAAATAAGATGCGTTTTCATAAAAAACAGGCACCCGACGTTAGCAAAGCTGCCAGATGACTCACGCCAGGAACTACATGTGTCATTATGTTTATAAGGACATTAATAATGTGTGTCATATGTGTAAGGGGCATCACTGTGTGGAATTATGTGTATAAATGCATTACCAATGTGTGGCATTATGTGTATAAGGTGCTCTACTGTGTGGTATAACGTATAGAAATGGCACTACTGTGTGGTCTAATGTGAATAAAGAGCAATATGGTGTGGTGTAATGTGAATAAAGAGCAATATGGTGTGGTGTAATGTGACTAAGGAGCAATTCAGTATGATGTTATGTGCATGAGGGGCACTACTGTGAGGAGTAACATATATAAGGTAAAGTGGTACTACTGTGTGATGTAATTTGAATAAGCGACAATATCGCATTATAAATTGTGAATAAAGTTGCACTACTGTGTGGCATAATTTGATTTGGGGGTACTATTGTGTGGCCATGCCCCTGCCAGCAAAAACACATACCTTTTTGGGCTGTGCGCCAAATGTGCACACTGTTCTTATTTAAATTACAGGGGGTAAGAAAATAAAAAAGGACTGCTATGGGTGGGGGGTGATGGTGCTGGGAAAGGGGTGCAGGGTCAGAGGCGGAATTAGGACATCATATTGGTTAGGGCCGGCAGACACCATGTGACTTGACCAAGCCAGCTGTGGAGACAGCGGGAGACACTCAGGGGAAGGTGGACAGGGGAACACAGGGGTCTCTGAGCCAGTCAAAGACCATTTCCGAGGCAGGTGGGGACAGAATAACTTACTGCGACAGGGTATGTCCCCTTCTTACCACAGCTTGTGTAAATAATATAAAAACACATATATTCTGAGGCAAAAAATAAATAATGATATATAAACAAAATAAACGTTTAATTGCTTTGCATTCATTTAATAGTTGGGGGTGAATGGATGGTACACAACTGGTCCTAATTTAGTTAATTGATAAATTTTGCAGCATATTCGTGAAGATGAATCCTTTGTGATCTAGAGGAATATTAATAAATGGCTATTGATGGGTGTTTGGGAAAGTACCACGTCACTTTACCAGTCGGCAAGTAGCAGGATGTATTCACGCTAATGAGACAAGTATCCCCGAGTCCTCCATTATACCTGTCTCTGCTACTGCCATACGAGCAGTTTTAATGTAATTGTTGTCCACGCTACTTCTTAGCCACTGATTATTTATGACTCCCTACTCACCTGTACCTCCGACTAGTGCTCACCTGGACACCTGCCGGTGATGTTACAGAGAGTATCTGAGTGTGGGGACACTGGATTCTCATCAGTGGTCGAAGTGGAGATTTTGAAGTGGGGGTATGGAAAAGTGAAGGTCGCAAGAAAAAGGGGCATGGTCACGCAAAAGAGGGCTTGTCCTTAAGTGTAGTGTACCCCACCATATACCCCTTATACACATTATGCACCACAATAGTAGGACCCCTTATACTATCTAGTACTGGTGCCCTTTTCACATTATACCACACAGTATGAGACGAAATTCACATTATAAAACACGGTATGAGATGAAATTCACTTTATAGCACACAGAATGAGCCAAAATTCACATTATACCACATGGTATGAGCCGAAATTCACATTATACCACACAGAATGAGCCGAAAATCACATTATAGCACAGGGTATAACCCGAAATTCACATTATAAAACATGGTATGAGCTGAAATTCACATTATAGCACACAGAATGAGCCAAAATTCACATTATACCACATGGTATGAGCCGAAATTCACATTATAGCACACAGAATGAGCCGGAATTCACAATATACCACACAGAATGAGCCGAAATTCACATTATAGCACAGGGTATGACCCGAAATTCACATTATAACACACAGAATGAGCCGAAATTCACATTATAGCCCACAGTATGAGCCGAAATTCACATTATAGCCCACAGTATGAGCCGAAATTCACACCATAGCACACGGTATGAGCCGAAATTCACGTTATAGCACACAGAATGAGCCGAAATTCACATTATAGCACACGGCATGAGCCGAAATTCACATTATAGCACATGGTATGAGCCGAAATTCACATTATGCCACATGGAATGAGACAAAATTCAGGAGAGTGACAGCAGGGACATAGGGACAGGGTGCGTGAAAGAGGGACAGGGAAAGTGACAGCAGGGACAGAGGGACAGGGAAAGTGACAGCAGGGACAGGGAGAGTGACAGAGAGAGGGACAGTAGGGACTAGGGAGAGAGAAAGGCAGCAGGGTAAGATTACCTATTTAGCTGCGGCGGTGCTGAGGATGCTGTCGTCTGCGGTGCGGTGGATGAGGAGGCTGTGGGCGGCATGGTGCAGAGGTGCAGAGTTGGACTGAGGGCGGGGGGTGGTTGAGGGCAGTTCTCGGGTCCCGGCAGCCGTTCCCTCCATGGACACTGCTCCCCATAGCTACCAGCCACCTTGGCTCCCTCAATGGACGGTGGCAGGAGGAAAGCTGCTGTGGTGATGGGAGCGGTTTCGGTAGCGTTTCCCTACCCCCTTCCCCCGTGTGTCTCCTACTGTTCCTGCAGACAGTGAGGTCAGGTCACTGCACCCCCCCACACACACTTGCCGCCGATCAATGTCCCGTCCCCCCCCTTCGCAGGGGCCCGGTCAGGATGACAGCTGCTGTGTTGATGGGACTGAGGAGCGGGACACGGCAGAAGCTCTACTCACACTTGCTCCGGCTATCTGTCTTAGCGCTGCGGCTCCTGAGGCTGTCACACAGGGGGTAGGTAAATGCTACCGAAGGGGATTTTGAGAAACACATTGGTCTCTGGACTGTCAGAGACCGTTTCCGAGGCCCTGCCCACTGCCCAATCACATTGAAAGGCTGTCAAAGCGGAACTGCTATTAGGTGCCGCTACTGCTGCTTTTCTTAATGGGCTTTCACTGCCCTATGCTTGCCCCCCCCCCCCCCCCCCTCTTCCGGCCCTTTCACGTAGACTGCGGGAGGCACCAAGAGAGGTGCCTCCGAAACACATTTAAGACTGTTTCTTAGAGGGTAAAAATGATTAAAATAATCTAAAGCATAAAGCAGATACTTATGACACAGAACATGTGTCAGAAGTATCTTCTTTGTATTATTTTACTCATTAATAACAGGGGAGGCACTGCCATACCCTGCCTCCCCTGACTGCATGTCCCTGCCCTAAAGTGTATGGTGTGCTGATACTACTGTTCAGGACTCCAAATTTAAATGAAATTAATAAATTAATAAATAAATACATAAAGGCCTCCACACTCCTATGTATACTGCTCTGGCCGAACTTTTCCAGGACCAGTGGCACGTGGTAGATAGAGGCTGTAGATCTATGGCCATGAGTAAGCCTCTCCTACAGGTTCCTGACCAAGATAGGGAGTAAGAGAGACATGGAAACATGAAGAAAAAAGAAAAGCAACAGAGAGGAGAGTAGCTCGTAGACTGTGTACGTAGTGACTGTGCAAAAACATGCTAATGTTGCAGCTGCCTGAGTATTGGGATGCCCATTGGCATCTTTGCGAATTGCAGCAGATTTGTGGTATCCATCGCTAATCAGTCGATTATCAAAATTCTGAGGAGCCCTATGTACTCGTAGCATGGCCGCAGGAAGTGAAACACCAGAGGCATTGTAATTGCGTAAAAGGGTTAAAGAGCAATGTTAATTGCCAGGGATTCCCAACAAGGCCTAGGAGGCCGACCTGCTGGCCATTCTACCCCCCACCCTGCTCCTCCTTCCTCATAAATTTTCTCTAGCCAATCAAAAAATGACATTAAATGAACTAACAAATCAATCAATCCTTCCTTCCTTCCTTCCTTCCTTCACCTGCCTTCCACTACATACATAATCCACTTCCATTTTTTCCATATCCATTTTACACCACTTTTCATCATAGGCTGTATTTTTGGGCGGCATTGGGGACGGTCTTTTTGAATAGACAAACATTTTTGGTTATTGCTCTAATACATTACTAATTTACAACACATTTTTAACCAGAAAAGAATACAATGTTAATACAATAGCCAAAAATTCCTGACAAAGTTTCAAGAGCAATATTAATAGCCAATGATTCCTTAGAAGGGTTGAAGAGCAATGGTGGTCATTCAGAGTTGTTCGCTCGCAAGCTGCTTTTAGCAGCTTTGCACACGCTAAGCCGCCGCCTACTGGGAGTGAATCTTAGCATAGTAAAATTGCGAATGAAAGATTAGCAGAATTGCGAATAGACAGTTCTTAGCAGTTTCTGAGTAGCTCCACACTTACTCGGCAACTGCGATCAGTTCAGTCAGTTTAGTTCCTGGTTTGACGTCACAAACACACCCAGCGTTCGCCCAGACACTCCCCCGTTTCTTCAGACACTCCCGCGTTTTTCCCAGAAACGGCAGCGTTTTTTCACACACACCCATAAAACGGCCAGTTTCCGCCCAGAAACACCCACTTCCTGTCAATCACATTACGATCACCAGAACGAAGAAAAAACCTCGTAATGCCGTGAGTAAAATACCTAACTGCATAGCAAATTTACTTGGCGCAGTCGCAGTGCGAACATTGCGCATGCGCAATTAGCGGAAAATCGCTGCAATGCGAAGAAAATTACAGAGCAAACAACTGGGAATGAGGGCCAATGTTAATAGCCGAGGATTCCTGATAAGGGTTGAAGAGCAATGTTAGTAGTCAAGGATTCCCGACTAGGGTTGAAGAGCAATGTTAATAGTCAAGGATTCCTGACAAGTGTTAAAGAACATAAGAGGTTGACCTGCTGGCCATACTACCGCCCTCCCTCATAAATTTTCTTAGTCAATAAAATAATTAAATTAACTAACTAATCAATGTCTGTTTCCCTGTTCTGCTCTGTGACTTCTTTTTTTGAAAACATTCATTCTGTGGGTCATATTGTTTACTAAACTGCCATCCTGTCTGCCACTGCTGTGCCACAATGTTTCATAAATGTGCTATATTCTTAAAGTAACTGCCGTGTGTTTGTGCAGTTGCTCTGTTGCTTCATTTAGACAGTGAGCTGGTCAAAATTGACTTGAAATTAATGTCATTGAGGTACTGTAGGAACAACAACAGGCCCAAATTGCATGATTTTAGCAGTTTTTATCAATAAAAAAAAAACAAATCCAAAACCAAAATACATTAAGGTGGTTTTGCAAAACCAAACACAAAGATGAATACAGATCCCAAACCAAAACACAGGAGTCGGCGCACATCTCTAATTGTATTTCATGAGAGTACTAGAGTGGTAAATGATTGGACTTTCATACGAAGTAGAACAGTGTGTTTATTGGTATTTTCCATCTCTCTATATAGCTACAGCTAGGTACACGTTTTGTTTGTGTAGGCATCTCCTGAGAGTGGGGAGTAGGTTATGCCTTGATGTGTGCTGGATAGGCCATGCATGTATAATATATTCAGCAGCACTCCTTAGGTCTATTTGTATGGACGCATGCCATCTAGGAGCACTGGTGCAAAACCAAGGCATATTGTGGTGTGCATTATATATGTAATCAATAGGATGACATAATGCGCTACCAACTGCCAGGGCTTACTCTGCTTGTCTCACATGATCCTTTATTCTGCATGATGAGTATAAGAAACCAAGAACACAAAATGTGCAAAATGTCAGATAAACTGAAGCACCTATATTTATAATTTGTTCTAGAAGTTAAATATATATATATATATATATATATTAGCTGCAGTACGGGTCAGGCACAAATCTGTAATTTGTGTCCTATGCCACTGCACTGTACCTGAATCAGGCACCCTAGTCACTTTTATAAAAAGGAAGAATATTGTGTCCCTGGCCAGACGGTACCTGGGTAAATACCTCTTTGAGTCATCTATTAATTGGCCCTGACTGGCGTGTAGTATGAAGTAGCTTTGTCAGGGAATTAGGATGTTATACAGTAACTACATGATCTTCTCTATAATATGTGAGGGAATCAACACAATAACACTCAGAACATATAGACATATTAATAACTAATTCTGATGCAGTTAATTAGAATCAGTGAGTTCTGCTGTAATCCTGTTATTGTTCCTTTGCTAAATGTGTCCATAATATGGAAAAATGTATGTTCTACTGTAAATTATTACAGACATAGAGATGTAGTTAGGTTCAGCTTACCCGTGATGCATTGCGGGAGCGATTAGCTGCGCCCGGCTGTGACTATTCGCACCCAAAATCACATAATGTAAAGTCTATGGGCCGCAGACGCGAATATATGCACGTGCCCGCAAACATGTGCACCTACCATGAAATACCAACCGCGGGTGCGAATAGCCGCAGCTCGGGTGAGTGCAGCTACATCTGTAAGTAGCCTTAGATTACTATTACCCACCTAAAACAGATGACCGTTGCATTTGCGCATTTTGAATGATTCTTGGTGAAATATAACATTTTTATAATTTATAGCATGACATTCCTTAATCAAATTATTATTTTTATTATTATTATCATGATCATCATCATCACACATAACATAGACAATGTTTAGAAACACAGAGTGCGTTTAACCCAGATTTAAAAACATTTTACTTGAGAGCTTGTGGAGACTGAGAATTATTATTTAATATCTGAACAGCAGCAAGTCACACTCGAATGCTGCCAATCTGATTCACCGCTGAAGCCAGACCGGCTGCGATGAAAGCACGGCAGGTAGACGAGAAGAAAGGTCATTAGAGACACCGAGACTGTGGAAAGAGAACAGAAAGCAAAGTGATGTGGCCACAAAGCCTGATTTGTGTACCAGACAAAGCCTTATGTATCTTTACCGTCAGTCTAGTGCATCCATTGCTGCTGCTGATTATTAGGAGGGGTGCTTTGCTTTCTTGGCCTAGTACTACTGATCACGGAGATACTTGCAGATAAATTGGTATGCATGATGTGCGACTACAAGCGCCGTGCAGAATATTACATGACTTTTTCCATATTTAGCATTTCTAAAAATCACACTCATCGAAACAAAACTCCAGTTTCTTCAGAGCTCAAATCATTAGTTAATAACAATACCAAATGTTCTTACAGTGGCCTCTTTCTGCCTGCAGCAGGGCGAGCACTCCCTCCTTCTATGTCTTTGAAGCTAAGGCCAGAAGACCAAATATTTGCCACTCCGGATTAGGCTCTCAACCAGATGGACACATTTCCAGAAAGTGGGATAACAATGGGGGTAATTCAGACCTGATCGCTGGACAGCGATTTGTGCAGCCCCGCGATCAGATAGTCGCCGCCTACAGGGGGAGTGTATTTTAGCTGTGCAAGTGTGAGAACGCATGTGTAGCAGAGCTGTACAAACAGATTTTATGCAGTCTCTGAGCAGGCCAGGACTTACTCAGCCGCTGCGATCACATCAGCCTGTCCAGGACCGGAATTGACATCAGACACCCTCCCTTCAAACGCTTGGACACGCCTGTGTTTTTCCAGACACTCCCTGAAAACGGTCAGTTGCCACCCACAAACACCTTCTTCCTGTCAATCTGCTTGCGATCACCCGTGCAAATGGATCCTGTGCATAAACCTGTCGCTGACCAGCAATCCCCTTTACAGCCGTCCGTCAGTTCGGATCTGATCGCCGCTATGCAAAAACGCACGGCAGCGATCAGGTCTGAATTATCCCCAATATGCATGAGAGGCCTCAGGAAAGATAAGGCCAACCTCATGACCCTGCACACACTGAAACTCACCAATAGGATCAATTTAAAGCAAAGAGAGGACATTGAGCCTGATTCAGAGATGGATGCAAAGTTGATGTTGTATGCCATGGGTCTTCAATCTGTGGCCATCCAGCAGCTGTGGAACTACACATCCCAGCATGCCTTGCCACAGTTTTCCAATTAAGGCATGTGACATTTACATATTTTTGCACAGCTGCTGCGTACAGAATTGCAGCTACAATGGAGTTTTTGCGTCTATCTCTGGATCACGACCATGGACCAGTGTCAGACTACCTCCCTTAGCAGCATGCAGCAGTTTGCCGTTCAGGACTAGTTTTTGGGTTGTAACATTGGCTAATGGGCCTTATACAGGTTTGTTAGCAAACCAAAAAGGCACACTAATGGGCAAAACCATGTGCACTGTAGGTGGGACAGATATAACATGTGCAGAGAGAGTTAGATTTGGGTGGGTTATATTCAGGGCCGGTGCTAGGGTGTTCGGCGCCCTCCTGCAAACTATCAATTTGCACTCTCCCATACTTTACAAAGTGACAGTGTGCAAAGGAAAAATGGGTGTGATCTCACAAGGATTGGTTGTGGCCACACAATTGTACTCCCATTTCAATTTACGCCACATAGTAGCACAATTGTATTCATATTACACAGCAAGTAGTAGTGCCACTTATACATATAACGCCCCCAGTAGTAGTGCCACTTATACACATATTGCTCACAGTAGTAGTGCCCTTATACACATATTGCCCATAGTAGCAGTGCCGCTTATACACATGCCCCCAGTAGTAGTGCTGCTCGTACATAATGGCCATAGTATGTATTTATTTATTTATTTATTAAGTTTCTTATATAGCTCAGAAAATTCTGTTGCACTTTACAATTAAAGTAGTACTGCCCCTTATACATAATGCCCCCAGTAGTAGTGTAGCTTATACACATAATACCTCCAGTAATAGTGCCGCTTATACTTAGTGCCCATAGTAGTAGCGACACGTGTACATAATGCCCATAGTAGTAGCGACACGTGTACATAATGCCCATAGTAGTAGCGACACGTGTACATAATGCCCATAGTAGTAGTGCCCCTTATACATAATGCCCAAAGTAGTAGTGTTGCTTATACTTAATGCCCACAGTAATAGCGCCCCTTAAACATAATGCCCACAGTGGTAATACCTTTTAAACATAATGCCCATAGTAGTGCACCACTTATACATAATGCCCACAGTAGTCATGCTGCTTATACACATAATGCTCATAGTAGTACCGCCACTTATACATAATGCCCATAGTAGTAGCGTTGATTTTCCGTAATGCCCATAGTAGTAGTGCCGTTTTTCCGTAATGCCCATAGTAGTAGTGCCGCTTATATGTAATGCTTTCAGAAATGGCATTTAAACACACAATGCACACACACATACATACACACACACACACACACACACACACACACACATGCATACACAATCTCTCTCACTCACTCTCTTTCCTTTCACTTACCTAACAGTCTGGCTGGCCATCTCTTCAGCTCATCAGCAGCAGCAGCAGCAGCCTGGTCTAAGGATGGCCATCGACCATCGATGATTCAAAATTATCAATGGTTTATGGGCGATGTAGAATACTTTTGCCGTCGATGGGGGAGAACCAGATGGTTTCCCTCTATCAATGAAAAAATATAACCAAATATTTTTTTATTTTTAATGTGGTGCCGGGACATGGAGTATAGTTCCACCCCCGACACATGTGAAACCCCGCCCCTGTATTCTGATTGGCCCATGCGCCAGTAAGTGATAAAACAGGGATGACCATCGATAGTAGGAACCATCGATGGTTATCCACTGTATAGTTGGCAGCCATCTATGGTTACTTTCCATATCACCATCAATGGTAACCATCGATGGCTACCTCAACGATGTCCATCCCTAGCCTGGTTGCGTATAGCTCTTCCCGCATTCCCGTGTAGCCATTCCCCCTTTTCATCCCGGAACAACCCCGCTGTCACAGGGGAGGGGGAGAGGAAGCTCCAAGCTGCCGGCGCTGCTACCTGTTATATAGTGTGACATGTACAGCAGCCAGCAGCAGCAGCAGGGGGACAGGGTGGCGCAGCAGCAGGGATGCAGAGCAGGCTGAGTGTCTCTCTAGCCTGGCGCCTCCTTGCTTTGCATCCCTTTGCTGAGCGGGTAGCGCCAGGCCTGGTTATATTGTTTCTGTGCAGGGTAAATACTGGCTGCTTTATTTTTATACTGTAATTTAGATTTCAGTTTGAACACACCCCACCCAAATCTAACTCTCTCTGCCCATGTTATATCTGCCCCACCTGCACGGCATACGGGGCCTAATTCAGATCTGATCATAGATGTGCTAAATGCCGGTGGTGGGGCCTCCATTGTCCAGACCGCGCCCCACCACCGGCATTCTAACGCCGATGGCACGCCCCCTCCCACCACGCGACTGCCGCTGCCTGTCAATCAGGACGAGGTGATCGCAGCCCAGAGATGCTTTTAGCATCTCACTGGGCTCCCGGGGTGCTCACGCGAGGTGCGGCAGCTGCGTGTGCGCACTCCACAAAGAAATGCTGACTGCGATCGCTGCCACTGCAGTGATGCAGTCTGATTTACCTCAATGGTTCTGCCCATTAGAGAAAAATGTTGCTGCTACAGTCAGGTCTGAATTAGGCCCTAGGTTTGAAGCTTTGGTTGCTGATATGTTGAGCGCTTGAAGTGAGACTCTGTCTGGTCAGGTATATGAATCACGGTAAGAAATAATACCACCAATAGAATTTATTGAATCATTCCATTTCTATCCATTTTTAAATATTTCTTCACTTTAAATATCACCCCTGAGATTACATGCTGAAAGCAGATTAAAGGCAACCTTTTCCAAAGGCTTTACAATGAGGAGGCTCCATTAATTCAAACAAGGCATGTCTTGTATTTTTAGGAGATTGAAAGGTCAAAACAAAGGCTCTTTTAGATCCATGCCTCTCTGGACTTGCCGATCATTAAGATCATAGAAATTAAGCAAATACAAGAAACAAGATTTGGAAAGTAATTACACAGATGCAGTATTCCATGCTGCAGAACTTAATTACTTTGCTGAGAACCCTAAATGAGTTTGAAGATGTCCAGGAAATTGTGATTGACTGTTTCCTAAATTAGGACTGGAGCAGCACACTTCCCCATCCCCCTGTGTCCAGCTTCCTCTCTTACATTATGGGTTAATAGAGATATTGTAGCAAGAGAAACAGCCCTATAGATGACGCTGCCCTGGTTAGGTGCCCATGGTGCCTGGATACACTAAGAAGACGATGGATCATACATTAGACAGATTTACTTTATCAATGACATGATGTCCATCTTTATAGCATTAAAAAATGCTCTGGCCAATAACCTATAAATGGGAGGTAAAACCAAAAACATACAATTGTACAGATTATATTATTTTATTATTAGATTTTGAATCAAGTGTACAGTTCAGTAATACTGTAGCTCATACAAGAAATTGGATATGGAGCTAGCTTCTATACCTATTTAATGCTCTGTCACTCAACATCCAGGCACATCCTCAGCTTCCAAATTCTCTTTTATTGAGGATATGGCTCAGATTTGCTTGACCATGCCACAATAGTGCCGTGATAGGTGACAGGCGGAACTAAGAGTATTTAACCCCAGCTCAGTTGACCTGCTCTAACTTATATTACAGTGACGAGAATAAAGGGGAGATGATTGGTTGCTACAGCATATTCAGCTTCTCTACTTTATCTCTCTCCAATGCTTGAAACATCTCTTAGGACTGAAAATAATGAAAGCAATCAGCTTCCGCATCATGGGGATAATTCCAAGTTAATCGCAGCAGGAAATTTTTTAGCAGTTGGGCAAAACCATGTGCACTGCAGGGGGGCAGATATAACATGTGCAGAGAGAGTTAGATTTGGGTGGGTTATTTTGTTTCTGTGCAGGGTAAATACTGGCTGATTTATTTTTACACTGCAATTTAGATTGCAGATTGAACTCACCACACCCAAATCTCTCTCTCTCTGCACATGTTATATCTGCCCCCCCTGCAGTGCACATGGTTTTGCCCAACTGCTAAAAAATTTCCTGCTGCGATCAACTTGGAATTACCCCCCATGTGACCTCTTCTGCACAATGCATGGGCCCTGGTCAGACTGTGCAGAAGAAAGTGTGAGTACAGCTCCCAACTGCCATGTAACATACTGTGTGGCTCATTTATCAACGAGTGATAAAACTTGTTGTGAATGATAAAACTTGTTACATATGGTAAATGATGATCACATGACAGTTGGGAGCTGATTGACTGGAACTTCATTAATCATACACAACGAGTTTTATCACTCTTTGATAAATGGGCCCATGTGTTTAAAAAATGACAGTTACGAGCTGGTTGGCTGGTACTTTAGCTCTCTCCAAGGCTTAGGCTGACATGTATTATGCAGTGATAAAAGTGGAAAAGTAAGCCAGTGGAGAAGTTGCCCATGGCAACCAATCAGCTGCTCTGTATACTTTTAAAGTATGCAAATTATAAATGTTACATCAATGCTGATTGGTTGCCATGGGCAACTTCTCCACTTTTATCAATCCTTAGTACATCTCCCCCTTAGTACAAAGACCCCTTAGTAACATAAATGGGGGAGATTATAAAAGTTCGGAGAGAGATAACATCAGATAAAGGACCACACAGGCTGTAAAGTGACAGTAGTTGATTGGTTGGTACTTTATCTCTCCACAAGCTTTGATAAATCTACCCAATAGTATGTAGCTGAGATTATACACCTTTAAGGAAATGGGAGCATATACTACAAAGAAAACACAGACAGAAAATATAAGGGAGGAAACAGGGCATGATATGGTGATCCAACCCTGGGGTGTCTGATCCAGGCTCATCTCCAGCTCATGGAGTCTTCTCCCCAGAACTGCCTGTGAGGCACTGGTCTCACTTCATGGCCATTCTGTGAAGGGCATATGCTTGCTTGTTCATGCTGATCTTCAGACACTCCATTGGGAGCTTATAGCCCTTTACAGTCATGACATTACATCTTTCTAATCTGCAAAATCAAGACCTGATCCCCATCATCCAACGTTCTTGGTGCGCGTGTTGGAAATGTGTGTGTGTACAGGTTTGAGAATGTAGCAGAGTTTCTGTACAAACCAGCAGATGCCTTACAACGACAAACATCCTAGTTACTTAACCAGCGGGGTGGTTTTAGTAAAGATGAAGCAGGTACAGCTGTACTCACTGTTATACACACTGGTAGATAGAGTAGAGCTTGAGCGGAGCGGGGGTGTCTATCAGCCGGTGAGTGTACTGTATGTACATAGGTACCGGGTAGTGGTGCAGGATGCTGGAACATCGGTTATATCGCAGGTAAACATACTATGAGGCCATCTTGGTACAGAGAATTAAACTTCCCTGGAGGAGTAGCAACATGGAGTCTAATCAGTAGCGCATTCCATTTTCAACAACACATCCTTCCTAGCTTCATCAATTTGCACATCTTGAGCTTTTGTGTTGGATCTACACATAGGTGTTGGAACGGGAGGGGGGAGAGGAGGGGGCAGCTCATCCCCCAATATTTGAGAGATGCCAGCTAATATTTTGGGTTGTAGGCCATCTTCCAGCACTGGATGCAGAAGGCACCACTTCGGATGGTGAGTAATTACAGCCTAATTAAGCTAATTGGAAATTTCCACTTGTTTAATTAGTCCTTGGGGGGGAGGGGGGAGATAGAGGGGGATGGGTGCTGCAGGGGTGCGAGAGCAAGTCCCGGTGAATTTTACTAAAAATAACTATTTTAGAGAAAACTGCTGTGAAGGAGCGATGTGGTGATTCTATAGAAATCAGCACATCCCATTTTCAGTCCCCTAATTGAATAGGAAAACCCTGTGCCATGTTTTTTTTTTTGTTTTGTTTTTTTACCTGCCAGCAATTGAATCTGCCCCTATATGGTGTATCATATGCAAATAAAATATTGGAAAACACTGACCATGTGTGTGGATGTCAGCATCGTGTGCGACCTACTATGGAATCAGTGGCCCAAATGTATTAAGCCTTAACAAGTGATAAAGTGGATAGTGATAAAGAGTGATAAATTAATCAGCTTCCTAACTGCCATGTCACAGGCTGTGTTTGAAAACTGAAAGTTAGGAGCTGATTGGCTGGTACTTTATCTTTCTATAAAACTCTCCACTTTATCACTTTTTAAGGCTTAATGTATTTGGGCCGTTCAGTGATAAATGCATTATAATTTTCAAGTATAGTGTACAGATTTTTTGTTAAAGAATTTGGAAAGGTGGATTAATGAAGTTATAACCAAAAAGCATGCATTTGTGGTGTCTGTATAAAAAAGGAATAAATCACATATGCGTGTAAATCACTTTATTGAAAACTTAATGAAAAACCATGCAGTCATAATGTGCAAAGAACATTGTTGTCAGTCTTCTTGTCAGCGCGATAATCCCGGCACCATGATGTCAACCACAGTAAAATGCTAATTAAAGCATTTTAAGTTTAACAGCGTTGGCAGTATAACTGTAAATACTCTGCTTAATCAGCACGTTTACAGTTACTCTGCAAGCAGCATTAGAATACTTTCATTAGTATTTTACTGGGCTCGTCATGCAGAGAACAAAGGGCCTGATTCAGATGCGGACGCAATGCTGATATGTAGCTATGTACACCGATATCGCAGTGCCGATATGTAGCTATGTACACCGATATCGCAGTGCCGATATGTAGGTTATGTAAACCGATGTTGCAGTGCCGATATGTAGCTATGTACACCGATATCGCAGTGCCGATATGTAGCTATGTACACCGATATCGCAGTGCCGATATGTAGGTTATGTAAACCGATGTTGCAGTGCCGATATGTAGCTATGTACACCGATATCACAGTGCCGATATGTAGTTATGTACACCGATGTCGCAGTGCCGATATGTAGCTATGTACACCGATGTTGCAGTGCCGATATGTACACCAATGTCGCAGCGCCGATATGTAGCTATGTACACCGATGTCGCAGTACCAATACTGTATGTAGATATGTACACTGATGTCGCAGTGCCGATATGTAGCTATGTACACCGATGTCGCAGTGCAAGATATGTAGTTATGTACACCGATGTCGCAGTGCCGATATGTAGCTATGTACACCGCTGTCGCAGTGCCGATATGTAGCTATGTACACCGAGTCGCAGTGCCGATATGTAGTTATGTACACCACTGTCACAGTACCGATATGTAGTTATGTACACCGAGTCGCAGTGCCGATATGTAGCTATGTACACCACTGTCACAGTACCGATATGTAGTTATGTACACCGCTGTCGCAGTGCCGATATGTAGTTATGTACACCACTGTCATAGTACCGATATGTAGTTATGTACACCGAGTCGCAGTGCCGATATGTAGCTATGTACACCACTGTCACAGTACCGATATGTAGTTATGTACACCGCTGTCGCAGTGCCGACATGTAGTTATGTACACCACTGTCATAGTACCGATATGTAGTTATGTACACCACTGTCACAGTACCGATATGTAGCTATGTACACCGCTGTCGCAGTGCCGATATGTAGCTATGTACACCACTGTCGCAGTGCCGATATGTAGCTATGTACACCGCTGTCGCAGTGCCGATATGTAGCTATGTACACCACTGTCATAGTACCGATATGTAGCTATGTACACCACTGTCACAGTACCGATATGTAGCTATGTACAACGCTGTCATAGTACCGATATGTAGTTATGTACACTGATGTCGCAGTGCCGATATGTAGCTATGTACACCGCTGTCGCAGTGCCGATATGTAGCTATGTACAACGCTGTCGCAGTGCCGATATGTAGCTATGTACACCGCTGTCATAGTACCGATATGTAGTTATGTACACTGATGTCATAGTACCGATATGTAGTTATGTACACTGATGTCGCAGTGCCGATATGTAGCTATGTACACTGATGTCGCAGTGCCGATATGTAGCTATGTACACCACTGTCATAGTACCGATATGTAGTTATGTACACTGATGTCGCAGTGCCGATATGTAGCTATGTACACCACTGTCATAGTACCGATATGTAGTTATGTACATTGATGTCGCAGTGCCGATATGTAGCTATGTACACCACTGTCATAGTACCGATATGTAGTTATGTACACTGATGTCGCAGTGCCGATATGTAGCTATGTACACCACTGTCATAGTACCGATATGTAGTTATGTACACTGATGTCGCAGTGCCGATATGTAGCTATGTACACCGCTGTCGCAGTGCCGATATGTAGCTATGTACACCGCTGTCGCAGTACCGATATGTTATTATGTACACCGCTGTCGCAGTGCCAATATGTAGCTATGTACACCGCTGTTGCAGGGCCGATATGTAGCTATGTACACCACTGTCATAGTACCGATATGTAGTTATGTACACTGATGTCGCAGTGCCGATATGTAGTTATGTACACTGATGTCGCAGTGCCGATATGTAGCTATGTACACCACTGTCATAGTACCGATATGTAGTTATGTACACTGATGTCGCAGTGCCGATATGTAGCTATGTACACCACTGTCATAGTACCGATATGTAGTTATGTACACTGATGTCGCAGTGCCGATATGTAGCTATGTACACCACTGTCATAGTACCGATATGTAGTTATGTACACCACTGTCATAGTACCGATATGTAGTTATGTACATTGATGTCGCAGTGCCGATATGTAGCTATGTACACCACTGTCGCAGTGCCGATATGTAGTTATGTACACTGATGTCGCAGTGCCGATATGTAGCTATGTACACCACTGTCATAGTACAGATATGTAGTTATGTACACTGATGTCGCAGTGCCGATATGTAGTTATGTACACAGTTGAGCTATTAACATCCGACTACTCGATGCCGCTCCCAGTGAGGATTTATTCACAAAGTGATTTACAACCAGGGACTGTCTGGGGTCGGTTGCGGAGAGTGGTTGCAAAAACACAGATGTGCCATGGCCGGTTCTGGGGCGTATCTCAGCCTACAAGTGCGATCTCATATGCACAAAACTTGCCAGCATCTCAATTCCTGCGGCCATTCTGCATAACCCCAGGGTTACTCCGGGAGTCAATTATATTATCAAAAGATCTGAGACTGCCCTTGCGTTTTTGTATGCAGTTGCTTGGATCTGCGAAATCCAGGCGTCTGTGTTATTTGCCTGTTTTTGCATATGCGCTGTGCATGGGTTCACAGCTGAGAATGCATTACGTTCTTGTCAACATAACATACCGCACCTAAAAAATACTTTAATTTGATGTGTTAGACGGAGCAAAAAGACTAATGGTATAGCCTGGAAATACAACGTCTGCTGGAAGAAAAAAAAAAAAAGTATAATATGTGTGGGCACCTAGTAAAGTCTGATATAGACGCTGGAATATACAAATGTCAAAAAATGCGCTCAGCACAGAACTGAGAAGACCACCAGCAGTAGAGAGGTTAAAATCTTAACCATCCACCGCTCTGCCTGATACAACGATCACTTTACAAGACTAATTTATTCATCATAAATCCCAAACTGCTTGACACCTGAAATATTATGCTGGCTACTTCTGAATAATGGGGGTAATTCCAAATTGATCGCAGCAGGATTTTTGTTAGCAATTGGGCAAAACCATGTGCACTGCAGGGGAGGCAGATATAACATGTGCAGAAAGAGTTAGATTTGGGTGGGTTATTTTGTTTCTGTGCAGGGTAAATACTGGCTGCTTTATTTTTACACTGAAAATTAGATTGCAGATTGAACACACCCCACCCAAATCTAACTCTCTCTGCACATGTTATATCTGCCTCCCCTGCAGTGCACATGGGGGGTCATTCCGAGTTGTTCGCTCGGTAAATTTCTTCGCATCGCAGCGATTTTCCGCTTAGTGCGCATGCGCAATGTTCGCACTGCGACTGCGCCAAGTAAATTTGCTATGCAGTTAGGAATTTTACTCACGGCTTTTTCTTCGTTCTGGTGATCGTACTGTGATTGACAGGAAGTGGGTGTTTCTGGGCGGAAACTGGCCGTTTTATGGGTGTGTGTGAAAAAACGCTACCGTTTCTGGGAAAAACGCGGGAGTGGCTGGAGAAACGGAGGAGTGTCTGGGCGAACGCTGGGTGTGTTTGTGACGTCAAACCAGGAACGACAAGCACTGAACTGATCGCAGATGCCGAGTAAGTCTGGAGCTACTCAGAAACTGCTAAGAAGTGTCTATTCGCAATTCTGCTAATCTTTCGTTCGCAATTTTACTATGCTAAGATTCACTCCCAGTAGGCGGCGGCTTAGCGTGTGCAAAGCTGCTAAAAGCAGCTTGCGAGCGAACAACTCGGAATGACCCCCATGGTTTTGCCCAATTGCTAAAAAAAATCCTGCTGCGATCAACTTGGAATTACCCCCAATGTCTTTGCTCGCAGTCTTACACCATTTAAGTAATTTCCCCAAAAAATGCAATCTCATTAGCAGCGCCCTCCCTACCCTTTGATTTCAAGACTATACTTATTTTGCCTACCTTGAAAGGCCCCATTTTTTTTGCAAGTTCTGTTTTGAATTCTTCCGCGTAACTGAGGATACTGCTAAATGAAACCATGGTGGTCATTCCGAGTTGTTCGCTTGTTACCGATTTTCGCTATGCTGCGATTTGTTGCTAAATGCGCATGTGCATGGTACGCAGAGCGCATGCGCTAAGTTATTTAACACAAAACTTAGTAGATTTGCTGATGTTCGTGCGGCGCTTTTCAGTCGCACTGCTGATCGGTGAATGATTGACAGGAAAGGGGCGTTTCTGGGTGGTAAATGAGCGTTTTCCGGGAGTGTGCTAAAAAACGCAGGCGTGTCAGGGAAAAACGCGGGAGTTTCTGGAGAAACGGGGGAGTGGCTGGCCGAACGCAGGGCGTGTTTGTGACGTCAAACCAGGAACTAAACGGACCGAGCTGATCACAATCAAGGAGTAGGTCTGGAGCTACTCAGAAACTGCAAGAAAATATTTAGTAGCAATTCTGCTAATCTTTCGTTCGCTATTCTGCTAAGCTAAGATACACTCCCAGAGGGCGGCGGCCTAGCATTTGCAATGCTACTAAAGCAGCTAGCGAGCGAACAACTCGGAATGAGGGCCCATGTCTCCTCCTGGCCTCTGCATCTACCTCCTTCAACTGCTGCTCCAACTCTACAGGTTCATTTTCCACATTCTACACATGGGATTCGGTCAAAATACCAATGCTGGAATCTCGACACTGCTTGGAATGCCACAATACTGAAGTGTTTGCCAGGCTTAGGTTTAGGCAGCGGGGGGAGGGTGAGGGTTAGGCTGCGAGAGAGGGAGGGTTAGGTGTAGGCTGCAGGTTTAGGCACATGAAGAGCAGTGGGGAGACGGGGGAGAGCAGCAGTTACAGCACAGCGCAGCAGTAGGATGGGGCACCGCCGCAGCTCACAGCAGCGTCCACTCATCTCCAGCAAGTGAGGTCCCGATTGTTGGAGCCGGGTGGACACTGCCGTGAGGTCTGGCCGTGGTGCCACATCCTCCTGCTATGGCGCTGCTCTCCCCGTCTCCCCGCGGCTCTCCCCGTTTCCTCCTCTTAGGTCCCTCATCTCAATCCGTCTTTGATTGAGATGGTCAGGAACAGCCAAATCCGCCGTTCATTGAATAGCCCTTGACGGATCCATTCCGACAAATGCATGTCGGAATTGATCCGACTTTAATTGAATATACCCCTATATATATATGTAGGCATCAGGTCAGTGGCGGAACTAGCGAGCAGTGGGCCCAGGTACGACAAAATGCTTTGGGCCCCCCCCCCATCCAATCCAAGTCCACCCCCTGACCCCTGGAGAGGATCTGGTGAGGGGGACCTGCTCAGGGCCAGAGAAATGGATACCTAGCAACAGTGTCGTAACTAGGCATTTTAGCACTGTGTGCAAGAAACGGCATCGGAGCCCCACCCCTGCATGCAAAACAGGGGCAGTGCACGCCGTAGGCGCGCGCAAAAATACACAGTGGCATGGCTTTGTGGGGAAGGGGTGTGGCCACAAAATAATACCAATTCATAAAACGGTGCACAGTAGTCTCCATTATTCAAATTACGCCGCACAGTAGCACCACTACACCAGGTAGAGACCCTTTTACACCTTACGGTGGACAGATTCCTCTTTTTACACATTACGGCAGACAGCGTCCCCCTTTTTACACATTACGGCAGACAGCGTGCACTTTTTACACATAACGGCAGACAGCGTCCCCTTTTTACACATAACGGCAGACAGCGTGCCCTTGTTACACATAGCGGCTGACAGCGTACACTTTTTACACATAACGGCAGACAGCGTGCCCTTGTTAAACATAGCAGTAGACAGCGTACACTTTTTACACATAACGGCAGACAGCGTGCCCTTTTTACACATAACGGCAGACAGCGTCCCCTTTTTACACATTACGGCAGGCAGATTTTTCCCTTTTTACACATTGCGGCAGGCAGATTCCCCCTTTTTACACATCACGTCAGGCAGATTCCCCCTTTTTACACATTGCGGCAAAGATTTCCCCTTTTTACACATCACGTCAGATTACCCCTTTTTACACATTACATCAGGCAGATTCCCCCTTTTTACACATTGCGGCAGGCAGATTCCCCCTTTTTACACATTGCGGCAAGCAGATTCCCCCTTTTTACACATTGCGGCAGGCAGATTCCCCATTTTTACACATTGCGGCAGGCAGCTTCCCCTTTTTACACATTGCGGCATGCAGATTCCCCCTTTTTACACATTGCGGCAGGCAGATTCCCCTTTTTACACATTGCGGCTGGCAGATTCCCCATTTTTACACATTGCGGCAGACAGTCCCAAGAAAGAAAGAAAGAAAGAAAGAAAGAAAGAAAGAAAGAAAGAAAGAAAGAAAGAAAGAAGAATTATACTTACCCTCTCCGCTCGCTCAGGCTCCTCGGTGCAGCTTCTGGTCACGATTCCCGGGCAGGAGAGAAGGAGGAGGAGGGAGGTGGAGGAGGAAGCCGCAGCAGCGCTGTGTTATTGGTGGAGGTGCTGCTGCTGCTGCTCCTCTGCTTCACTATAGGCTGTTCTCGGAAGACAGCCTATAGTGAAGCAGAGGGGCAGCAGCAGCAGCGCCTCCACCAATAACACAGCGCTGCTGCGGCTTCCTCCTCCACCTCCCTCCTCCTCCTTTTCCCCCGTGGCCGCTGCAGTGCGCTCCTCTCCTCTCTGTCCGGGCGGCTGTGTGCAGCGGACAGCGGTTGCCCGCAGCACACAGCGGCATGTAATGAGTCAGTTTTGACTCATTACATACTTTGGGCCCCTGGACAGAGGCGGGCCCCAGTGCAACGCACTGGTTGCACTGGCGGTAGTTCCGCCTCTGCGTCAGGTCTGCTTTTAAAGTAATTGCATTTTATTATTGTTGGACTGCTTTAGTAGCGTCGCTATTCACTAACTACTGTTCTGGATCCAATCATTTGTCTGTTTATGGATTTTATTATGTGTTGCATATTACAGAGGAGAGTTATAAAAGCTTAGAGAGAGATAACGTGGAGAGAGATAAAGTACCAACCAATAAGCTCCTGTCATTTTTCGAACACAGCCTGTAAACTGAAAGTCAGGAGCTGTTTGGTTGTTACTTTCTCTCTCTCAATGTTATCTCTCTCCAAACTTTGATAAATGTCCCTTTAAATGGGGGTCTACTTCAGTGGCGGATCTTGCCACGGGCAAGCAGGACTTTTGCCCGGGGCGCCGCCTTCCGGAGGGCGCCGGCGCCATCCGGAGGGCGCCGCACCATGGCAAGATACTCCACTGTCAGTGTGCGCCCCAGCAGTGTCCCCCCGCTGTGCCCCCCCTCCCGCTGTGAGAAGGGAACCAGACGCTACGCGTCTGGTTTCCCTTCGTGGCGCTGGTCCTCCCCCGCTCTGAAGGGAATCAGACGCTAAGCGTCTAGTTTCCCTTCATGGAGAGGATCTTTGGTGTGCGGTGCGCGATGACGTCATCGCGCACCGCACAGCATTGTGGCATAGACGCTAGGGGTCATAATTGACCTCTAGTGCCTATGCTGTGCTATGGGAGAGACGTCATGACTGACGTCTCTCCCATTGATCCGAGGAGAAGAGCGGCGCCGGTCTGCAGGGCCTGGAAACAGGAGCGGGGTACAGTAAGTATACTTTTTTTTCTTCTTTTTTTTTCCAGCTGCGCTACAAATGGGGGGCGTGACTGACCACGCCCCCATGTAAAGCCACGCCCCTAACTTTTGCCCGGGGCGCCGCAAGGGCAAGAACCGGCCCTGGTCTACTTACTAAGCCTTGCAGAGAGGTAAAGTGGAGAGAGATAAAGTACCAACCATCCAGCTCCTAACTGTCAGGTTACAGGCTATGTTTGAAAAATGACAAGAACTGGTTGGCTGGTACTTTATTTCTTTACAAGGCTTAGGGGTCTATTTACTAAGCCTTGGATGGAGATAAAGTGGACGGACATAAAGTACCAGCGAATCAGCTCCTAACTGCCATGTCACAGGCTTGGTTAAAAAAATGACAACCAGCAGCTGATTGGCTAGCACTTTAACTCCATTAACTTTATCTCCATCCAATGCTTAGTAAATAGACCCCCCTCTCTCTGGGGTCTATGTACTAAGCCTTGGAGAGAGATAAAGTGGAGAGAGACAGAGTACCAGCCAATCAGCTCCTAGCTACCATGTTACAGACTGCATTTGAAAACTGACAGTCAGGAGCTAATTGACTGGTACTTTATCTCACGCCACCTTATCTCTCTTCAAGCTTTGATAAATCTCATCTACTTAGTCTCATCTCCAGTGTTTGGTTGTTGTTTTTTTGCATGTTTCCCAAGAGACATATTGGGGGTAATTCCAAGTTGATCGCAGCAGGAAATTTTTTAGCAGTTGTGCAAAACCATGGGGGTCATTCCGAGTTGTTCGCTCGGTAAATGTTTTCGCATCGCAGCGATTTTCCGCTTAGTACGCATGCGCAATGTCCGCACTGCGACTGCGCCAAGTAAATTTGCTATGCAGTTAGGAATTATACTCACGGTTTTTTCTTTGTTCTGGTGATCGTAATGTGATTGACAGGAAGTGGGTGTTTCTGGGCGGAAACTGGCCGTTTTATGGGAGTGTGTGAAAAAACGCTACCGTTTCTGGGAAAAACGCGGGAGTGGCTGGAGAAACGGAGGAGTGTCTGGGCGAACGCTGGGTGTGTTTGTGACGTCAAACCATGAACGACAAGCACTGAACTGATCGCAGATGCCGAGTAAGTCTCGAGTTACTCAGAAACTGCACAGAGATGTCTTATCGCAATATTGCGAATCTTTCGTTTGCAATTTTAAGAAGCTAAGATTCACTCCCAGTAGGCGGCGGCTTAGTGTGTGCAAAGCTGCTAAAAGCAGCTTGTGAGCGAACAACTCGGAATGACCCCCCATGTGCACTGCAGTGGAGGCAGATTTAACATGTGCAGAGAGAGTTAGATTTGGGTGGGTTATTTTGTTTCTGTGCAGGGTAAATACTGGCTGTTTTATTTTTACACTGCAAATTAGATTGCAGATTGAACTCACCACGCCCAAATCTAACTCTCTCTGCACATGTTAAATCTGCCTCCCCTGCAGTGCACATGGGCCCTCATTCCGAGTTGTTCGCTCGTTAGTGGTTTTCGCAACGGAGCGATTTGTCGCAAACTGTGCATGCGCAATGTTCACAGTGCGTCTGTGCCAAGTAAATTTGCCAAAAAGTTAGGTATTTTACTCACGGCTTAACGAAGACATTTCTTCGTTCTGGTGATCGGAGTGTGATTGACAGGAAGTGGGTGTTTCTGGGCGGAAACTGGCCATTTTATGGAAAAACGCGGGTTTCTGGGAAAATCGCGGGAGTGGCTGGTGAAACGGGGGAGTGTCTGGGCGAACGCTGGGTGTGTTTGTGACGTCAAACCAGGAACGAAACTGACTGAACTGATCGCAGATGCCGAGTAAGTCCCGAGCTACTCAGAAACTGCAAAGAAATTTCTATTCGCAATTATGCGAATCTTTCGTTCGCACTTCTGCTAAGCTAAGATACACTCCCAGAGGGCGCGGCTTAGCGTGTGCAATGCTGCTAAAAGCAGCTAGCGAGCAAACAACTCGGAATTAGGGCCATGGTTTTGCCCAATTGCTAACAGAATTCCTGCTGCGATCAACTTGGAATTACCCCCATTATTTCTACTATTATTAGTGCTGTTCCTCGGCTTTTGTTGTGTATGATATACAATATTACTTTTTAGCAGGAGGGCTGATTTCCCCCCGAACAGCAGCTTCTTATTGTCACTAATTTGTCCCCTAATATCTCAGCTAGTGCCGCTCACTGGGTCACTCTCCCTTTCTTCATAACTTGTACATATTGTACATTGTTATTTGAAGTCCTGTCTGCTAGATCTTTATTACCGCCACTTCTATAAATTACATTTACTAAAAACATCTCTCCTTGATTACTACTTGGATAAGCCTCACTTATATTTGAAATAAATTATCAAAGTGAGGGGACATTAAAGACTGTCCTTTTCCCATTAATCAGTATTGTAAATTGTAATGTTTTTATTATATTAGAACTCAACTTATAAGCTCCCTCTCCTGTATTCCGTATGAATGTTCCAATCACCAGCCCTATCCTTGGTGCAAGAGATCCATCTGAAACCAGATAGATCTCTCCATATGCTCACACCTCATTAGACCGCCATTCCGTCTGTACACATATGCATACTTACCGATATTCTGGCTGCTCTCTGCGGGAGAGAGCAGCCAGGTCGGCTCAGCGGGCGGGCAGGGGAGGCTGTGCTGTAAAGGAGGGGGTGGCCGGAGGCGGGATGGGGCGGAGCAAGGGCGGAGCAAGGGCGGGGTCACAGTGACACCTCCTTTAAGCCACGCCCCCGCTCTGTAATGCCGCGATCACCGGCATTACACTGCAGGGGGCATGGCTATGATGACGCGATTCAGCAAGAATCGTGTCATCAACTGCCCGGACCGCCCACTTTACACACTAAGTGGGCGGACGGGCAGGGGGGACCCCGCAAATCGGGAGACTTGCCTGCTCTTCCGGGGGGCCGGGAGGGTCACCCGATTTTCAGGAGCCTCCCGGCCATTTCGGGAGAGTAGGCAAGTATGCACATATGGCACACCTATCCTACATGCAAATGCCCGGTTGCCCCCTTCCACTAAGCCGGACATGGACATGTGGCTGAGATGATTCTGAGTCATCCATAGTTACTCAAAGTTGTCTTTGAGTTTCCCTAGAAATTTAGATTGGCTCTTTCTCACAGCTCTATTGTGCTTTTTTCTCAATAATAAAGCTTTTCCTTAGGGATGTGGTCTTGTGTCCTTTCAGCTGTGGCTGTCTTGGAAATATTACATTTCTTATTGATATTTCCTGAGAGTGAGACCCTCCTTAGCTTAAATCAAAGACAAATTCTTCAAACCAAAGAATTAGGATGGAATGCCTTTTATATGCATGTAGGTGACTAAACACCCGAGCCTGCGGATGCTTACCTCTAGGCAAGGAAGGGTTAATGTTTTCTGTAGGAGGCTTTGTGTGAGGTAGGGTGAGGTTGGTTTAGCCTATAGAATTAGAGATAAGGGGTGGGGTTTTCAGGTCCATCTCAGATTGCTGTAGGCATCCATTTTAGGGAAATTTTTCCTGGTGGATGTTACCCACCCTCCCTTGTGTAGTTGTCTGTTGATGGTGTCAGCTTTCGTGGTGGGAAAGAATGGATGCAGTTGCCATCTGTTTTTTTGTGAGCTTGAGGTGCTCTCCCCTCCAATACATGTCTTAGGCTGATTATACCCTACCGAGGTCAGCGGCACCACTGGTCCAGGTGGGCCTCATGTTGTTGTGTCATTGGGGTGGGAGGTGGATACCTTGAGCAGGGTTATGGGGCTGGCTGTTTGCCCCCCATGTGGAAAATTGAGGTGGGTATGCAGTTGGCGATATTGCACTGTGGGGGCCATTCTTTCTGTGCCACCATACTGTTCCTTGTTTCCTTTCTTCCTCTTTCATTTTAGGATTATAGTTATATAGATATGCTAGTCAGTTAAATCCTTAAATAGTTTAGTTTTAAATAAATAAAGCTGACCTTACTTTCCCCTTATACAAGTCTCTGTGTCTTTATTTACCGTTGGGTACGGTTGTATTGGTTAACCCTGGTACTGTCAGGAGGGGGCATTCATCAGGTGATGGGGGGTTTAAGCCTTCTTTCTATTTACAGAAGCGTAACCTCCACTCCTCCATGTGGCCTAGGCTTGCCTCTAACTTATTACTGCTTTTCAATCCTACTGCCTCAGACAATTTTACAGTAAGGGGTCTATGTACTAAGCCTTGGAGAGAGATAAAGTGGACGGAGATAAAGTACCAGCCAACCAGCTCCTGTCATTTTTCAAACCCAGCCTGTCACATGGCAGTTAGGAGCTGATTGGCTGGCACTTTATCTCCATCCACTTTAACTCTCCCCAACGCTTAGTACGCAGACCCCTTAGTATACTCTAAGTGGCAGGTGTTCTCTTTGCATGAGGAATGTAAGTCACATAGACAAACAGGTAGCCTCTTGAAGTGACTGCGAGAGATATTTGACAAAGGAGTTATTGATGAAATTAGGCACAATACTGCTTCCAGATATGTATGTTTCAGAAATTTGCATCAGTGGTACCTTCTTTTCCAAAATTTGCTGGAGGGTATGCCTGACAATGGGCACTGTCAGCCATATATACTGGCATTGCCCTTAGCTGCTGGTCATCTGGAGGACTGTCAGTTGTCTATTGACCAGTCTCTTAAATGCTTAGATTCTGTTCTCTCCTATGTTCATTCTCTTCCCTCTGTATATCCTTTTGGCTATATAGCATCAGAACAGATTCAGCTTATTGCCTTAGCCACCACTTGCTGTTGATTGGTGTCTTTTATTTCCTCCCTCCGTGCAAGCAATTTTGAATTAGTTTGGCCTGTACATCATGACTACTATCTTGCAGAACTTCAAAAATAGTTTAACAAGAAATTGGAACCTTTGATTTCATATTTCAATGCTCGTTACCATTTTACAATTGTGGTGTTACCATTACCAATCTCTGAAGATAAATCTTGTTGACTAGACAATTCTCTAAAAACAACCTGAGGTTGCCCAGCTGACATTACCTTTGGCTCTTGAATTGATTCAACATTTGAGCTCTTTTAAATTGATTCAGCATTTGAGCTTGTGACCTCTCTCCTTTGTGTATTAAGGATTTCATCTATTTCATCTACATCCAACATTGGCAGTATAGGGACCAGACCTTGAAATGATTTTCTTGGTTGCCGTTTGTCAAATCGATAATCCCGTGCTAACACTTTCTGACTGAATTTCTAGGAATCTTTGAGATATATTTTTAATTGCTTTCAATGGACTTCTTTATGTACATCTGGGTTCAATAATTCCCCAAAGAGATTTCAAGTTCCTGCCGAGAGACATCATTGCTGGTGTTTGCCCTGTAGTAGGATTTTCAACCTTTCAATAAACACATAAGAAATTGTCGATTTTGTGTTGTGGGATAGTTTGTGGCTCATTGCTTTGGTAGTCTTTTGAACAAATCATTCTGTGTATTCCTTGGTGATAGGGTGGTGTCACAAAGTGAGAACCGGAGTGTGCACTGTGCGATACCATTTCCTAGACATATATAAATCACTTGTATTGCAGGACGTTGTGTTGGAGTCAGCTCCGCTGGGACATGGGTGCCGCCATATTGGAGTCAACGGAATGCGCTACCTCTAGTTCAGTTCCTGAATTAAATCACATGACTCCTGCCTCCAGTCTGCAGCCAGTGTACCCTTGTTAAGGCCCTCCAGGCTCATCTTTCATCACCAGTGCAACTTCAGATGATTCGGTCTGTTCAACCTGACCGCAGATTTCAGAGTTTGGCTCCACAGCTTTACTTCTATCAAGTTCGGTTCCAGCACATCTTGCTGTGTTCCAAATTTACTTTATGGACCTTTTTCAGGTTTGTTAGCAAACCAAAAAAGTTAGCAATTGGGGTAGGTGAGGGATTGCTGCCTCAGCTGTTTGAGTTCATTGGTGATGGCCCAGCCTAAAGGGAACTTCCTGGAAGCGACATGCAGCCTGCCAGTGGCGTATGTCCCAGAAGCAGCAGAAGCACTTACTTCTGGGAGCCAGGTGTGGAGAAGAGTGTCAAGAGGGGGATAGAAATGCGTAATCCTTGCTTGTGAGTGGTGTCAGCTGGTTACAGGCTTGCTGCAGTTTCTAGGACTTACTCCAGAATCCGAAGCTTTATCAGACTGTACTGTATTTTAATGAATATGCCCAATTAATTACGCTTACCTGGATGAAATTATGTGTATAAAGAAGTATTCATTGGCTTTTGTTCCTCACATTCCCAAGTGATCAGCACGCCAGGTTTAAGGGCGGGATGTACTAAGACGGTGATAACATTCCACCACATTCCGCATTGATACTTATCGCATATGTACTAAGATATGCGCTTAGTATCACTATGCGGTAAGAGCTGCCCCGTGTTACCTGTGCAGCCGAGTGAGAGGGCTTGCTGAGGACTCTGTTACCTCCCAGCCCCGGGAGGTGACGTCTGTAGTCAGTCCCGGGCTCCTCCTCCCTGCAGCTGGAAGTACATCTGGTTATGTTCCTGGGGCAGGAGGAGGCTGGGATCTGGGACTGTGAGAGTGAGGCTGCCAGCAGTCAGGTATGCGGGGACAGCGTGAGCGGCGCTGCGTGGCGGAAGCAGCAGGATGCGGAAAGAAGCCACTAGGCTTCTATAGGGTATCACCATAAAAAGCTGGCGATACCCGCTGCATCAATAAGTGGCTGAACGGGTCTTAGTAAATTACTTTACATTTGAATATATTTGAAAATACGGTAAAAACACAGAAAACTGGGATTTTACTGCATTTTTCCTTTCGTAAATCCCACCCAAATAGAGTGCTGAATTTTAGAGATGTAGGGGTCTATTTAGAGATAAAGTGTAGGGAGAAAAGTACCAGTTATCTCCTGTCATTTTTTAAACACAACTATGTGTTCCCTAATGCACACGGAGTGAAAAATATTACTACATAATAGTCAGATAATACGGAGATCTTAGTTGCGTATATCTGCAGATATAGGGTTAAGCCCCCAGGCCGATTGACAAGGCTTCTCCGTCACTGGGGGTCCCTAATACTAGGTATGGGTCCGGGGTGCAGGACCCCACGATGTCGGCACAGGTCGGCCACCCCAGGTCAGCACACAGGTGAGAATTAATAGGGGTTAATAAGAAGCACAGAAGTGCTATGTAAGTGGTGTGATTAAAATAATATATACAAAGTGATAGGGAAAATCATAAGTGTTAATAAAGTGTTAGGGTGTGCCGACCTGAAGCAGCCCAGCCATACCGACACAGGGGCCACCGCACCCCACAAATAATTACAAATATGTCTGGGTTAAATTCCCAGTGTAAGGCCACATGGTAATGGCTCCTACAGCATCTGAGAGCCAGCTTACCTGGGGATACCCCAGGCTTCCCCTATGGCACTCTGGAGTCAGCAATCCCTCCTAATGCTGACCCATCCATGCCTCTCTAAATACAATGCACAAAATGGAAAGCTGCTCAATCAGATTGTAATGTCACTCAGGAGCTAAAAGGGAGGGGTAATTCTGTGTAGGAAAAAACTATGTGTTCCCTAATGCACACCGAGTGAAAAATATTACTACTTAATAGTCAGATAATACTGAGATCTTAGTTGCGTATATCTGCAGATATAGGGTTAAGCCCCCAGGTCGATCCACAAGGCTTCTCCGTCACTGGGGGTCCCTAATACTAGGTATGGGCCCGGGGTGCAGGACCCCACGATGTCGGCACAGGTCGGCCACCCCAGGTCAGCACACAGGTGAGAATTAATAGGGGTTAATAAGAAGCACAGAAGTGCTATGTAAGTGGTGTGATTAAAATAATATATACAAAGTGATAGGCAAAATCATAAGTGTTAATAAAGTGTTAGGGTGTGCCGACCTGAAGCAGCCCAGCCATACCGACAGGTCGGCCACCCCAGGTCAGCACATTTAGAGAGGCATGGATGGGTCAGCATAAGGAGGGATTGCTGACTCCAGAGTGCCATAGGGGAAGCCAGGGGTATCCCCAGGTAAGCTGGCTCTCAAATGCTGTAGGAGCCATTACCATGTGGCCTTACACTGGGAATTTAACCCAGACATAGTTGTAATTATTTATGGGGTGGGTGTGGGGTGCGGTGGCCCCTGTGTCGGTATGGCTGGGCTGCTTCAGGTCGGCACACCCTAACACTTTATTAACACTTATGATTTTCCCTATCACTTTGTATATATTATTTTAATCACATCACTTACATAGCACTTCTGTGCTTCTTATTAACCCCTAATAATTCTCACCTGTGTGCTGACCTGGGGTGGCTAACCTGTGCCGACATCGTGGGGTCCTGCACCCCGGGCCCATACCTAGTATTAGGGACCCCCAGTGACGGAGAAGCCTTGTCGATCGGCCTGAGGGCTTAACCCTATATCTGCAGATATACGCAACTAAGATCTCCGTATTATCTGACTATTATGTAGTAATATTTTTCACTCGGTGTGCATTAGGGAACACATAGTTTTTTCCTACACAGGATTACCCCTCCCTTTTAGCACCTGAGTGACATTACAATCTGATTGAGCAGCTTTCATTTTGTGCATTGTATTTAGAGAGGCATGGATGGGTCAGCATTAGGAGGGATTGCTGACTCCAGAGTGCCATAGGGGAAGCCAGGGGTATCCCCAGGTAAGCTGGCTCTCAGATGCTGTAGGAGCCATTACAATGTGGCCTTACACTGGGAATTTAACCCAGACATATTTGTAATTATTTATGGGGTGGGTGTGGGGTGCGGTGGCCCCTGTGTCGGTATGGCTGGGCTGCTTCAGGTCTGCACACCCTAACACTTTATTAACACTTATGATTTTCCCTATCACTTTGTATATATTATTTTAATCACACCACTTACATAGCACTTCTGTGCTTCTTATTAACCCCTATTAATTCTCACCTGTGTGCTGACCTGGGGTGGCCGACCTGTGCCGACATCGTGGGGTCCTGCACCCCGGGCCCATACCTAGTATTAGGGACCCCCAGTGACGGAGAAGCCTTGTCGATCGGCCTGGGGGCTTAACCCTATATCTGCAGATATACGCAACTAAGATCTCCGTATTATCTGACTATTATGTAGTAATATTTTTCACTCGGTGTGCATTAGGGAACACATAGTTTTTTCCTACACAGAATTACCCCTCCCCTTTTAGCACCTGAGTGATATTACAATCTGATTGAGCAGCTTTCCATTTTGTGCATTTTTTAAACACAGCCTGTAACATGGCAGTTAGGAACTGATTGGCTGGTACTTTATCATTCTCCAAGGCTTAGTACATACACCCCTTAGTTATTTAAAAAAAAAATGCAAAATGTACCCCAGTGTCCTGTGTCTGTGAGTTAGGGAATAGGTGGAGCCTGTGCTACAGACATTCTCATCAGTTTGTTTTTCGCAAGTTACTGTACATCATGAATAGAGATGAGTGATTCAGTTCAAGAGACAGCCAAGCATTTACACGCCATGATACCTCTCCCATGGCTGCTAAATGAAATGGTGTGCTCTGTGTCTTCTTCTCTCCTCCTTAATGTTATCAGCCCATTTCTCTGGTAGAGGTAACATACAGTATGTCCACTGTTTTATATTTTAGCAAATTGTAACTTGGTCTTTCTGAAGTTATTGCTCATACTAGTCTTGCATTGTACTGTGTATCTTTTATAATGACATTAGGGGGTTCTTCGTGATTTCAAGGACTATTGTTTTGGTAGTTTTATTAACTCCCCTGATTCATTTGTTTAGTACTAATAAAATCTCTCTCAAAAAATATTCCAAATGTATCTATCTATCTATCTATCTATCTGTCTATCTATCTATCTATCTATCTATCATTTATCTATTACTTTATCTATCATTAATCTACAGTATCTATTTCTTTCTTTCTTTCTTTCTTTCTTTCTTTCTTTCTTTCTTTCTTTCTTTCTTTCTTTCTCTTTCTTTCTTTCTCCTATCTACTGTATGTCATTGCTATCTGTTTCTTGCTATTTATCCACCTATATCATTTATCTTTCTATCTATCTACCTACTCTGTCTGTCTATCTCTCAATCAAAATCTCTATCTTTTGCTTATCTATCTATCTATCTATCTATCTATCTATCTATCTATCTATCTATCTATCTTTCATCTTTCTTTTAACCTGTTTTATTAACTCCCCTGATTAATTTGTTTAGTACTAATAAAATCTCCCTCAAGAAATATTCCAAATTTATCTATCTATCTATCTATCTATCTATCTATCTATCTATCTATCTATCTATCTATCTATCTATCTACTCATATAGTCGGTCTGTGATTATTATTTTTTTCTTTTTCAACCACTTATTCAATTTGAGAAGTGTCTCCAATTTTTTACAGATAATATCCATATTCTTAGAAATTATATCTTTAAAGACAGTGTAGACACCTCAGGGGAACAGTTCTTCTGAAGACATTTACTGAACAAATAATATATTCACTTGATTTGAAAAACCTGTGTAATGCAACAAAGGAAATTTCCTGATGAGAAAATATAGTTGGTTTTGATAAAAAGAAAATACTGACACATTGTTCAGCAATCGTGAAGAATGTGATAATAAACCGCTTTGAACAGCCAGTTCAAATTTCAAGGGCAGAAGCTCCCTTATTTCCTATGAAAATTACCTTGATTCTGATCTAATATTCTCAGCATCTCTCCCTTGTTATTTACAATGCAAATAAGGGCCAGATCAGCTGCTGTCAATTCCTGTTAACACCAGTGATCTGAGGTTATTATCTTGGAAAGAAAAATCCACTTCTGAGGGAAAGAGCTAGATGAAATTTCAAAGACCTTGAAAATATGGTAAAGGATATCTCCACTCCAAACTCATATGTTCCAGTTTGGTGTGGTAATGGGAAGGTGGGGAGACATGTACAAAATAAGCATATTCCCTTATATCATGTATCACACAATCTCCCTCCATATTGTCATATCCCTGTCAATCCCCCCAACTCAGTCACATCACTTTACATATGAGCTACTGTATGACCATATTTATGCTGTACAGTATTTCCCCCAACTCATGTTGTGCTAAATAGAACTGGAGGGTCTGTTATACATAAGTGTATGTTTATATATATACATCATACTTGCCTACCTGACCCTCTCCATGTGGGAGAAAATGCTCTGTTCCTGGACTTTCCAGGTAATGTATGATTGCCATCACCTGTGGTGAGCTAGGTAATTGATAAGAAAGGTGTTTCACCACAGGTGATGGCAATCATACATTACCAGGAGAGTCCAGGAACAGAGCATTTTCTCCCTCATGGAGAGGGTCAGGTAGGCAAGTATGATATACATACAGGTTGAGTATCCCTTATCCAAAATGCTTGGGACCAGAAGTATTTTGGATATCGGATTTTTCTGTATTTTGGAATAATTGCATACCATAATGAGATATCATGGCGATGGGACCTAAGTCTAAGCTCAGAATGCATTTATGTTTCATATCCACCTTATACACACAGCCTGAAGGTCATTTTAGCCAATATTTTTAATAACCTCGTGCATTAAACAAAGTGTGTGTACATTCACACAATTCATTTATGTTTCATATACACCTTATACACACAGCCTGAAGGTCATTTAATACAATATTTTTAATAACTTTGTGTATTAAACAATGTTTGTGTACATTCACACAATTCATTTATGTTTCATATACACCTTATACACACAGCCTGAAGGTCATTTAATACAATATTTTTAATAACTTTGTGTATTAAACAATGTTTGTGTACATTGAGCCATCAGAAAACAAATGTTTCACTATCTCACTCTCACTCAAAAAATTCTGTATTTCGGAATATTTGGATATGGGATACTCAACCTGTATATATATCACCAGGGCCAGATTAACAATGAGACGGATGGAGCTCCAGCTCCAGGCCTCCCCTTAAAAAAGGCCCATCATCATGGCAGCATGATGATCAAAAGCCACCAGCTGGCCACGTGGTCATAAATCATATCTATTGAGATTGCAGTTATATTTTTACCACAAAATTTAGCAATTTGTTTGTATTTTTACATATTTAGGGATACATTGGAGCTGATAGTGTAGGGATGTCCATGACCACATGGCTCTGGCCACACCCACACAGCACTGATCACACCTCCCCCATTTCTTATAATTGGCCCTTGAATATTTTCAGCTCCAGGCCCATGTGGCCCTTAATCCAGCCCTGTATTCACAACTCACTCACTGACACTCACTGATATTGGACACTGCCTATGGAAGATATTCATCTGGCCATTTAATAAATTCACGGTTTTTCTTTTTTACTGACAGATCAAATATTGTATCGGCTTCCGCTTGCACATGCACACCCCCCCCCCCAGCCCTTTTTACCTCTGTTTATCGCATTTTCTGAATGCACGAACCCTCGGCCGTCGGGACAGCGCCGCGGAGGGGATCGCCAGCTTTTGCTGGTGATACCCCTTAGAAGCGTATGGGCTTCTCTCCGCATCGATGGTGTGAGGGATCTGATTGTATCTCTCCCAGCATGCCCCGCGGCCGCCCCCATCACTCTGAGCATGCGGAGAATGACTCCCAGGGTCAAAACCCGGATGTCAGGGAGCTGCCGGAGATCGTGAAGGACAGCTCTTATCGGAAGAGCTATCCTTTGCAATGCTAATCGCATATGTAAGTATATATGCGATTAGCATTGCGACGATGGCCGGCGATGTCACTTAGTACATACCGCCCACTGTGAGTAGTGTATTAGGGGCCAACCAGAGAACTTAACCATAGCTGTGCTATTATTTGTAACATCTACAGTAACATAAAATACAGTGATTATTGTGGAATGCTTCAGGGTATTCTAGGCAGACATACCAAAGGTCCCATTTAGGCTTGGGGTGACAGAAATAGCTCCTGGAAGCATTAATGACCAGCTTCCTGTGTACTGAACACTAACATGCCGTGTGATGCATTTGTCATTACCCACTTTTCAGAAAAATATTACGATGTAATGTGCACACCTGTCATTACACCGTCCCTTTATAGCCAGATTTGCAGGATAAGAGTATGACTGGCAGGCAAAAGAAGTGCGGCCTAAGATAAATGAACTTCCTGGCACAATGCCCCAGCGCCAAATAATAACTAAAATGTAATTCTTGTCAGTGTCGTTAATGATGCAATGGGCACTATGCAACAATAAAAAAAATGCTTACAAGGCTATATTGAGGCAGACTGACTGAGAATCATATACAGTGTAGATGGATGGATTATAAAAAGTGGTCAGACATTAACCCAGTACAACATCCAGTCCCCAATAAATGACTTTACATATATTGTGCATCATATGATCTTACATAAGATACTGTACCATAAATGTAATATAGAAATATATAAAACACTGTAGGCTCATGGGAAAACAAAGAAGATTAAATGGAAGAAATGGAAGTTAAAAGAAAGTACAGAATAAAAATACATATTATAAAACTGGGTCCAAACACAGAACGATGAGTCACTTTGACAATGAAGGAAACCTGTTCTCAAAATAGCTACCATCTACCACAGGGTAAGGAAAACATCTGGACATTTTATGCTGGATGATGCTTCAGCCTAAAGGGTTGGTATCTAGCAATAGTAATACAGGTTGAGTATCCCTTATCCAAAATGGTTGGGACCAGAAGTATTTTGGATATGGGATTTTTCCGTAGTTTGGAATAATTGCATACCATAATGAGATATCATGGTGATGGGACCTAAATCTAAGCACAGAATGCATTTATGTTTCATATACACCTTATACACACAGCCTGAAGGTAATTTTAGCCAATATTTTTTATAACTTTGTGCATTAAACAAAGTGCGTCTACATTCACACAATTCATTTATGTTCCATATACACCTTATACACACAGCCTGAAGGTCATTTAATACAATATTTTTAATAACTTTGTGTATTAAACATAGTTTGTGTGCATTGAGCCATCAAAAAAAAAGTTTTCACCATCTCACTCTCACTCAAAAAAGTCCGTATTTTGGAATATTCCGTATTTCGGAATATTTGGATATGGGATACTCAACCTGTAGAATGTATTTATTTATTTTCTGTTACTGGGTTATTAAGTGTTGACCATACAGTGAGATTTCTGTGCTATACTGTAGTTATCCTTCAGTGCTATTTCCTACTGCAGTGTTGTCCTACACAATCCTGTTTCCACTTTAGGTTGTCCTGAAGGATGATTTGTTGTTTCAGGGCTGTCCAACAAGTTATTTAGTGTTCCAGAGTGAACAGAAATGGGAATCCTGCCTTAGTAAGGTCAGCAAACATTAACCGTTGATTAAATATTGATTCTAATTCAACCACATAAGCCACTATTCTATAGGCCACCTAGCAACCACTATACTATAAACAACCACTATACTATAGGTAACCTAGCAAACGCTATAATATAGGCAACTTAGCAACCACTATGCTACAGGCAACCTAGAAACCAATATGCTATAGGCAACCTAACAACTGCTATACTATAAACAACCACTATACTATAGACAACCTAGCAACCATAATGCTATAGGCAACCTAGCAACCACTATACCATAAACAACCACTATTCCATAGGCAACCTAGCAGCCATAATGCTATAGGCAACCTAACAACTGCTATACTATAAACAACCACTATACTAGAGGCAACCTATCGACCATAATGCTATAGGCAACCTAGCAACCACTATACTATAAACAACCACTATACTATAGGCAACCTGGCAACCATAATGCTACAGGCAACCTAGCAACCACTATACTATAAACAACCACTATTCCATAGAACACCTAGCAACCATAATGCTATAGGCAACCTAGCAACAACTTTACTTCAAACAAGCACTATACTATAGGCAACCGAGCAACCACTATACTACAAACAAGCACTATACTATAGGCAACCTAGCAACCACTATACTACAAACACGCACTATACTGTAGGCAACCTAGCAACCACTATACTATAGGCAACCTAGCAACCACTATACTATACACAACAACTATACTATAGGCAACCTAGCAACCACTATACTATAAACAACCACTATGGTATAGGCAACCTAGCAAGCACTATGCTATAAACACCCACTACACTATAGGCAATGAACATAAACTCACAATTTATGAATAATGTTCCATATAACATTTAGGGCGGGATGCATCAAATCTAAAAATGTGGTCAAACCTCCGAAAATGCTGTGTTTGGAGGTTGGGTCACATTTATGAGATGCACCAAGCTATTTGCAATGTGCATGGAGTGTCCCCCATGGCGTGTGTGTCATCCAATGCATGTGCAGAAGGGCTCCTAGGTCATAAACCCAAAAGTCCTATCATCACAAAGGACAGATCTTACCAGGAGCTGTCCTTTGTGATACTATTCAGGCAGGGGGGTTTTTAGGTTGCTGAATGTCGCGATCCCGGCGCACAGTATAGCGGCGCCGGAATCCCGACAGCCGGCATACCAACAGATATTCTCCCTCGTGGGGGTCCACGACCCCCCTGGAGGGAGAATAAATAGCTTGGCGCGCGTAGCGCGCCACCGTGCCCGCAGCGCGGTGAGCGCAGCGAGCCCGCAAGGGGCTCATTTGCGCTAGCCACGCTGTCGGTATGCCCGCAAGGGGCTCATTTGCGCTCGCCACACTGTCGGTATGCCGGCGGTCAGGCTCCCGGCGCCGGTATGCTGGTCGCCGGGAGCCCGGCCGCCGGCATACCATACTACACCCTTCAGGCATACAGCGTTACTAGACACCAGTGCCGTAACTAGACATTTTAGTGCTGTGTGCAAGAAACAGCATCGGGCCCCCCCCCCATATACAAAACAAGGCCAGTGTACACCAAAAATATAGGGGCATGGCTTCATGGAGAAGGGGCATGGCCACAGATCTCCATTTTACACATTACAGCAGGCAGAGCTCCCTTTTACATATTACAGCAGGTAGAGCTCCCTTTTACACATTACGGCAGGTAGAGTCCCCTTTTACACAGTAAGGCAGGTAGAGCCCCCTTTTACACAGTAAGGCAGGTAGAGCCCCTTTTTACACATTACAGCAGGCAGAGCTTCCTTTTACACATTACGGCAGGAAGAGCTCCCTTTTACACATTACGCAGGTTGAGTCCCCTTTTTCACAGTACGGCAGGTAGAGACCCTTTTACAAAGTAAGGCAGGTAGAGCCCCCTTTTACACAGTACGGCAGGTAGAGCCCCTTTTACACATTAGGCAGGTAGAGTCCCCTTTTACACATTACAGCTGTAGAGTCCCCCTTTTTACACATTAAGCAGGCAGAGTCCCCTTTTTACACATTATGGCAGGCAATCTCCCTTTTTTTTACACATAAGGCAGGCCAGAGCGGTAACTAGACTTTTGGGGACCTGTGCCAAAAAGAGAATTGGTGCCCCCTCCCCCCCCCCACACAATTAAAATAGGGCAGTGCATGCCGCAGGCATGCGCCAAATATATAGGGATGTGGCTTTATGGGGATAGGGCATGGCCACAGAATTGTACCAATTCATATTACGCCACACAGTAGAATCCGTCAGTCACATTACCATGCACAGTAGCATCCGTCGGTCACATTACACCACAGAGTAGCCTCCAACGGTCACATTACACTGCACAGTAGCATCCGTCAGTCACATTACACCGCACAGAAGCATCCGTTGGTCACATTACACTGCACAGTAGCGTCCAATGGTCACATTACACCACACAGTAGCGTCCAACGGTCACATTACACCACACAGTAGCGTCCAACGGTCACATCACACCGCACAGTAGCATCCGTTAGTCACATTACACCGCACAGTAGAGTCCGTCGGTCACATTACACCACACAGTAGCGTCCGTCGGTCACATTACACCGTATAGTAGCATCCGTTGGTCACATTACACAGCGCAGTGGCATCCGTCAGTCACATTACATGGCGCAGAAGCATCCGTCGGTCACATTACACCACACGGTAAGGTCCGTCGGTCACATTACACAGCACAGCAGCATCTGTCAGTCACATTACATGGCGCAGCAGTATCCGTTGGTCACATTACAGTGCACAGCAGGGTCCATCGGTCACATTACACTGTACAATAGCGTCCGTTATTCACATTACACCGCACAGTAGCATCCGTCGGTCCCATTACACCGCGCAGTAGCGTCCGTCGGTCACATTACACCGTACAGTAGTGTCCTTCGGTCACATTACACCGTACAGTAGTCTCCGTCAGTCACATTACACAGTGCAGCAGCATCCATTGGTCACATTACAGTGCACAGCAGGGTCCGTCAGTCACATCACGTAGCGTCCGTCGGTCACATTACACAGTGCAGCAGCATGCGTTGGTCACATTACACAGCGCAGCAGCATCCGTCTGTCACCTTATTCATGTTACACCATAGAAGAGCCCCGTATACACATTATGCTAGCTAGGTAGAAGAGTGAGTGTGTGTATATGTGTGCACAGAGTGTTTGTGTGTGTGTATGCAAAGAGAGAGAGAGAGAGTGTGTATTGCACTACTTACTACAGCTGCCAGCTTCTGTTCTGTCCCCTGGAAGTCCCTCTCCACACACAGCAAGATGGGCAGCATTGGGGAGATGGTGATCAGAGCACTTAGGAAGCACTCTCTTACTGCCTGCTGCTGTAATCTACATACATCAGACAGACATTGAGGGGGGTCACAAGGAGGTAAGTGGGCGGGGCTTCGGGCGGCCGGAGGAGTTGCGCTGTATATGGGAAGCGGGCAGCTGTAGCGCTGGTGCTCGCGGCAAGATAGCGTAGCGCTGATCACTAAGGGAACAACATACACACAACCATCTCGGTAATTGCAGGAGAAGGGGCCAGGCGTACCTCACCGGTCACTGCTGTCAGCGCTGCAGCTATAGGTGGTAGTTGCGGCTCCACAGCTTCTAGCGGCGGTCCTGCGCCCACAGTGCTTTTGTGCTGTGTGCCAGGCACCGCTGGCCCATAGGTAGTTATGGCCCTACTAGACACCATTCTGCTTCCGATGAGTGGCGGGATGCATTGCATGCAAAATGCGATAGCGGCTGTGCACTTATGTACAAATAGGCTGAAGTTTACTCAGACTGGCCGTAGGACCCAGACAGACGGTCCAGGAATTCTGCCTCCAATGACAAAGACCCTGGGCCTGGCAAGTCTATAAAACAGGGGCGTCACACTCCCATTTTGAGGAACAGTGCCAATTGTCACCAGCTCCCATCCCCTCTACCCTCTAAACACAGATATTGCAAGACTCGTTCTGCACATGCACAGAATGGGTATTGTGGCTGCACAGACACCACACCATCGGATTTGTACATAAACCATCAGGGTTCTAACTGACGTTCAGGATTCCGGCTGTCGGGATTTCTGCGTCGGCATTCTGACAGCTGTCCGGATTCCTGCGCTGTTATTCTCAGTGCCTGGATCCCGAACGCTGGGATCCCAACGACGTCCCTTATATACAAGTAAACTGCCTAAACAATTATATTTATTAATAAACAGTCAACAAAATAATATATGAGATTGGAAAACTGCTCTGTCGGTGGTAATATAGACAGGGTCGAACTGGGGCATGAAGTGCCCACCGGGGGGATGCAGTGATAGGGGCCCATACTTAGGGGTGTGGCCAGCCTACAAAGGGGGTGTGGCCAGCCTCCACAGAGGCTTGAAATACACAATAGTCTAGTGCAGTGTAATGCAACATATCTACCATGTATAATACACGTCACATGCACAGTCTGGAACCTGATTCCTAGAGGAAGGAGTGGGCCCTCAGGCAGTGGGGCCTACCGGTGGTTTCCCTGGTAGCCCTATGGGCCAGTTCGACCCTGAATATAGATCTTATTCCACTCATGTCACAGTGAGAGTGCCAAATTACTGTTTATCTGTTTCAATTTTTCTGTTCTGTGTATCCAAATAGTGAATAAGGTGTTATTGTTCATATGTACAAGATGTTGCAATGAAAAAATAATGCTAATTGTTCTACTATTGTCTCTCAGGAGAGAGTGTAGAGAAGACCTATTGTGTTATGTAAAGAGTTAGGAAACTTTTCCAAATGAATATTGAATTGTAATGTATTTGTGGAAGTGGCCGTGGGATGCAGTGATTGAAGGACAAAGTACGTTATGGCTTAATTGTAATCTACATATCATGACGCCTGAAAGAGGCCCCCTTAGAGTGTTATGAAGAAAAAGTTGTGGAGTGAAGGTAAATGAAAGAGCCTGAGTGAACAAGGGGAAAGGCAGTGAGAGAACTCCAGTATAAATAGGTATGATGATCCTCCCTCAACTCTACACCAAATCCTCCCATGGTAGAGTGGGCTTCAGATAGCAGTAATTGAAGGCCAAAGTACATTATGGAGAAGATGTATCAAAGAGAGAAAAAGCGAAGAGAGATAAAGCACCAACTAATCATCTCCTGTTATTTAATAGGCTGTGAGGCATATGTACATATGTACTGCAGGGGAACATGTACTAAGCAGTGATAAAAATGAGCCAGTGGAGAAGTTGCCCATTTCAACCAATCAGCAGCGACGTAACATTTATAATTTGCCTACTATAAACGTATACAAAGCAGCTGATTGGTTGCCGTGGGCAACTTCCCCCCCCTTTCTTCTCTAGGACGCTGCTAGCAATGAAATTACTTCCTAAACCAGGCGCATACATCTTGGATATCTGTAACAACTGTTTCTCTTCCAATTCTTAAATGTACTGTGATTGTCCCAGCTTGTGATGCAGTAAGGGCCTTATTTCCAATCCCTGTAACTGTAGTGAACCAATTCTTATTGCAACTGAAATGGTAGAGAGGATTAAACCAATTGTGTATATTAGATTTGATAAAGCTAAATATTTATCTTATATAATACCCTTTATGAGGTCTAAGAACACTGTACGCTATCTACGTATGAAGTACCGTAAGGGTACGCTAGTTGCGTAACAATCGCTTTGCCGTGATCGAGACGCTCAAGCGTCACGTTCACTCACGGCCAAGAGATCACAGGCAGGCAGGTTATTGGCTGTTGACTAACGTAATGATTCGCTATAGCGTAGCGGACGCTCGGGACCACGAGGAGATCACCAGCGGCGCTGACGCTCACTATATTAAACCTTTGTATCTAAACCATAAACAGTGTATTGTGCAGTAAAACCTTAGTGTAATGTTAGAGTGTAAATGCAACACAGTATAACCTTATTACCTTTAAAGCTGTTCGAGCGTCACCGACGCTCTGAGAATACTTAATACTATAAGAAACACACAGATACCGTGCTCAGGGTCCAACGCCTAATATATATATTATGAATGCTATACTTGCAAAAGAGTTAAACACAATACAAGTCATACACTACAATATAACATAGACTACCTAACCAGATAACTACACAGGAAATACAATACAATACAATTTAAGGGAAAATGAGAGAGAAAGAGAAGGAGAGAGAGAGAGAGAGAGAAATTGAGAGAGATTGGCTCGGAATAACAAGAAGATCAATATAGTTGCGGAGAAACACTTACGCACAAGGGGAAACGATCGCATGCGCCTCGATATCCAGCTCCCGATTATCAGCAATGAGAACCGTTGAAGAGAGTGAGCTGGATATGGTCGGCCTGCCTATTTATGCCCCACACACAATGCAATTCAATGGTCCCTACAATCTCATTGTTCATTGGACACAGGAATTCGGCTTCGCATTATAACAAAAGGTCATAGGTTGATTCATACAGGTGGGCTGTGACTGCTTCCAACTGTTCAGGTGGGTGGGACACTGAGTTTCCCGCCGCATGACTAAATAAGAACAAATAATAGTAAATGGACATAAACTTCTTATGTCCATAACTATTCGCACGAGCGATTAATCCGCTCCAAACCAACACCGGAATATTGCTATTTAAATACTCTTCCGATGGGTACCAAACACCACTGTATGACCCCTGTTAGACCCTTCGTACAATACAAAGAGGGATCTCTCTGTTCAGGAACATGCTATATTAACTAAACTTTCAGAATCTATCAAAGGGACCATGATCTACAAAATACATTATATAGTGAAAATATGTAACGATTGAGTCGCACGCTACGATCACATAAACTCTACCGTAAATACGCATACCGTGCGCCTGCGGGTGCCCGCGACTGTGAGTATGCGCACGCACGGGAGAGCGCACGCATGCGCAGCACGGACCTGTGTGAGGTGCAAATATGGTAGTGTGCATAGAGATATTTTTCTGACTTTGACAGTCCACCCTTTGGCAGTCAATAATAACTGCCACCTTCTAAAACATTTCAAAAGAGAAAAATATATGTCAGGGGTTAATACATTTACATGGTTGAGTAGGGGAGGAGAGGAGAAGGTAGGAAAAGGGTATGACCTAGTGAGATAGCAGAAGCATGTGTGTATGAATCCGTGTTTGGGGTTCATGTATCATCATGCCGTACGTGTTTTAAATCAAGCTTCGAGGTATTGCGAAGTATACATTTGAATTCCTTCTTATCCCGTGGTACGGGTCTGTGGATGGGCTGTCAAACTTTACCGAGCTCTTTTCGGCTTTGGTTGTAACAAAATGGGGGAGCACATTTTAGTTGATGATACATGAATGGGGGAGATATGTGATTGCTGATATCTGTGCCTGTATTCCCTATCGACTATGTGTGTCATTACCTGAGGGTTGTAGAAATGAAGAAAAGACATAATTACGGTAAATGCGGTGGTATTCTATGTCAGGTAAATGTACATTCGTCGATTGAGGTCTTGTTTGGTGTCTGTTGAATGCAGTCTTCTTTGTGCTTTTGCCCATAAGGTGCGAGCAAAAGCTGTCAATGTCCATAGATTTACAAAAGTGTTGGGCTAGCGTAATTTTAAAATTTCTAGGGAAACTGGGGATCCATGGCATAGTTCATCAAAAATCTGTGTATCAGGTTGTCAAAACTTCTTCTTTAATCCCTCTGTTGTCTGTATATCGGCTCATCAAATTCCTCGTCCAAGTGGGTCTTTTTACCTTGGAGAAAACGGGAAAAACAGGTGAAAGAAACGGACCGTATAATCGCATTTTCATTACATCATTGTTTCTACCGTTGGGTCGTAAATCAAGTCCATTGGAATTACAGTTTCCTCACTCCTCAAACTCATTACCCTTGTACGATGTTTGCACTTCATTAAAGCCTGACCACATCTAAATATCAATCCAATCGATATGACAACACCTAAGATACATAGGAGAAACTTCCCAACATCCATTATGACTCCTTGAGCCCATTCTCCTAAACCAGAAAACCAATTTCGCGGGTTCAACCATGACACCCAACCAGTCAGCTCATTACCTACAGCAGCAAGAGTGAGATTGTGTCTCCTGCGAAATTCCCACTTCAATTGGAGAATATCGTCCATCTTTTGGTCTATGACCTCGACCGGATCCTCGGTGCTATTCGTAATATATGTGCAACATTTCACGCCGTATTGTGTTGCCAGTGTGACACAATATCCGCCTGTCACTGCTGTGAGGTAATTGAGAACCATTCTATGCTGTACCAGTTCTGTTTTGTAAGCTTGAAGTTCCCTTCCAGTATACCTAAATGTGTCATCATACATTTCAGTGATATTATCTAACAAATTTGCGAGCGCCGATATGTATTTATAATTCAGCACTCCTCTAGCGGTGCGGGTGAAATCTAACGCGATTAAGAATTGAATCCCGGTGGATTCACTTATCAGATCAGAGGCCGGATGCTCTGTCTTCTCTATCAGGTGCCTTTTAACAACGTGCTCGTAATGGGTGTGAGTATAAGGAGCTTGGGCACCACGGTGTATGTCTTTCATTTTGTCATGTGATACAGTCATTACTTCAGGCAGTACTTTTCCAATATAACACAATCCTTCAGAGTTTGGGGCAAGCCACTTGTACGCCTTTCTCCCGCATATGAAATATGCATCATCGGGGAGAACATATGGGACGGAGTAGGACATAACCATATTACACACCTTCCATGTGAAATCTCCTAACCCTAATTCTTCCATCTGCTTAGTACACGTATCAGGTTGTACGATATGTGCACAGTATCCTGGTGATACCTCTCCAACTCTAGTAATCCTATTTCCTAAGGTATACCTATACCGGAAAGATTTTCCTCTACTGGCTATGTGGCGTACAAGCTCTGTATCTGTACGCATTCTATCTGCTCTATGCGAAAAGGTCATGGTTTGGTTACTCCATGACACTTCCCAATTTCCCGGCTTTCGGGGATTGGAGATGTTGAAACATAATAGGGACCTATCCACATGGTATTGGTGGAGCTTCAAACTAGGAGGACTGGAGATATTAAACCTTCTGTCCACCGGTCTCCCACCACTTAACTCAAGTACCTCCCCTATCGTTAAAGGAAATGGTACTAGTCCTGATTTGCTATGACCTTGAGGTACTTGAGAGCATACCCAGCAATCTGTTTTATTTAACACACTACCCACTAAGGAGTGATAGTCACTCAATGGATGCCGGTCCATATGGATATTAAAACTGGATTGGCATTTCTTTATGCACCCATCCTCAATGACATTGTTACAGAGCCGACAGATACAGTTTTCTTCAGCTAACAATCCTTCACAATTCCTTCTATGGTCAATGTTATCGGATCGTTTTCTGATACACGCCTTTACTTGTTGGTTAAGTTGTTCTTGGAAAACTACGCCTCCATCTTTATCATCAGAACCCATTCCAGAACCTCTCTCGACCTCCATGGTACTCTCGCCGGAACAGACTGCTCTGGTCAACATCATGGTCAACAGGAAAATCCGGATCACAGTCTCTTGGGGCAAGTCCATCTTGTAGGAGGAAACGGAGAAGAATGAGAAGGGGAAAAAAAATAATTTGAGGGAGAGGGGATGGGAAGTTGGAGAAAAACAATAAAAGGGAACAGGGGATCGACAACTGCTTTTGGTCTTGTGATTTTCAATGCTCAGGTGCCGCCTCAATCTTCCTGGAACAGACACTCCAGTGATACAACCTCTACCGTCTGTTCCTTATCACGGGACCTCTCTGGATCAGCAACCTTTTTACAGTGGGACGAATGAACCCAAGTCTCTCTCTCAGCAACCTTCAATGCTGTAGTGCTAGTCAATAAGACCTGGTATGGTCCTTCCCATCTGTCAATAAGGCAACCTGAGCGTAGAAAATTCCGTATCATTACATAATCCCCAGGTTCAATGTCATGACAATTACTATCTGGTAAATCAGGAATCACTAACTTCAGATTATCATTTTGATTCCTCAACTGTTTACTCATGTTAATCAAGTATTTTACAGTCACTTCATTGTTACACTTCAAATCATCCTGAGGGTTAATCATGACATGCGGTTGTCGACCAAACAAGATTTCAAAGGGAGACAGATTAAGAGGGGACCTGGGAGTGGTTCTGATGCTGTACAGTACAATGGGTAAAGCTTCTGGCCATGTCAATCCTGTCTCTGCCATCACTTTACTCAGTTTATTTTTAATAGTGCTGTTCACTCTTTCCACTTTCGCACTCGCTTGTGGACGGTATGGAGTGTGCAGCTTGCTATCAATTCCCATCAATTTACACATTCCTTGAAAGACACCACCTGTAAAATGGGTACCCCTATCACTTTCGATAATTCTAGGGATACCATATCTACATACAAATTCCTGCACAATTTTCTTAGCAGTAAACATAGCGGTATTTGTGGCCGCCGGAAATGCTTCGACCCAATTTGAAAAAACATCTATACAAACAAGTACATATTTCAAATTTCGACAAGGGGGTAATTGAATGAAGTCAATCTGTATTACCTGGAAAGGGCCGCCGGCAGGTGGGATATGGGATGGTTCTGTAGGTATTGCCTTTCCAATATTCTTTCTCAAACAGGTAAGGCATGACATGGCTCTTTTACTCGCATGAGAGGAGAATCCTGGGACGCACCAATATGCTCTTACCAACTTGCACATCCCTTCCTTGCCTAGATGAGTCAGCCCGTGAGCTGCTTCAGCCAAACATGGAAGATATGCTCTGGGGGCCACTGGTTTACCATGTCCATCCGTCCAGAGTCCTGAGGACTTCTGGCCATATCCCTTTGCCTTCCAGACTGCCTTTTCCTGTGTGGAACACAAATTTTGCATTTCACACAACTTCTGTGTGTTGATGGTATTAAATACCATCAGTTGTGTGGTGTCTGTCTGTCTGGGGGTAGCAGCTGCTAATTTAGCAGCTTCGTCTGCTCGGCTGTTACCAAGTGATACTGGGTCTTGGCTATATGTATGTGCTTTACATTTGATAACAGCCACTCTGTCGGGTTCCTGTATCGCTGTTAAAAGCCTTTTTATGTGAGCTGCATGCGCTACCGGTGTACCAGCTGCCGTCATGAAATTTCTGAGGCGCCATAGGGCTCCGAAATCATGGACTACCCCGAATGCGTATCTAGAATCGGTGTAGATATTGGCTGATTTTCCCTTAGCCAATTCACATGCTCTGGTTAGGGCGACCAGTTCAGCAACCTGGGCTGAGTGAGGTGGGCCTAGCGGTTCCGCTTCTATGGTGCCTTGGTCATCTACGACTGCGTATCCAGTACACAAGTCTCCCGAGTCTGACTGTCTATGACAACTACCGTCCGTGTAGAACTTAAGTTCTACATCTTCCAGTGGGTTGTCACTGATGTCAGGCCTTGCGGTAAAATTTTGGGTCAAATATTCCATACAATCATGAGTGTCTTCCTTTGTATTAAATCCTCCTTCCCCAGTACTCTCATCCTCCACCCTTTGGGTCTGTCCAGACACACCTGGGAGATATGTTGCAGGATTTAATGCACTGCATCTCCTTATGGTGATGTTTACGGGGGCCATTAGTGCCAATTCCCATCTTGTAAACCGCGCTGATAAGACGTGTCTGGTTTGGGCAGAATTCAACAAGGCTGACACTGCATGTGGTGTATGAATTGTGAGGTTGTGACCTAGCACGACGTCTTCGCTTTTCGTTACTAGCAATGCTATCGCAGCAACGCTTCGCAAGCATGTGGGGAGGGATCGCGCTACCGTATCTAGCTGAGCGCTGTAATATGCTACCGGCCTGCTGGCATCACCGTGCTTTTGGGTTAGTACGCCTGCCGCGCAACCAGCACTTTCTGTTCCGTATAGTTCAAAGGGTTTCCCATAGTCAGGCATACCTAATGCTGGTGCCTGCGTTAGGCACTGTTTAAGTCTCTCAAATGCTGTCTCAGACTCGTCTGTATGCGAAATCCGATCAGGTTTGTTTGAGGAGACCATCTCCTGCAAGGGTAACGCTAGGATGGAAAACCCTGGGATCCAGTTACGGCAATACCCACACATTCCTAAAAATGTTCTGATCTGTTGCTGGGTTTGTGGCAGAGTCATGTCTCTAATTGCTTGAATTCTATCAGCGGTCAGGTGTCTCAGTCCTTGTGTTAAACAGTGTCCCAATTATTTTACCTTAGTTTGGCATAATCGCAACTTGTCTTTGGAAACCTTGTGTCCTGTGTCTGAAAGATGAAACAGGAGCTGTTTCGTATCCTTCAGGGATGCTTCCAATGAATCAGAACACAGTAGTAGATCATCCACGTACTGTATTAATACTGATCCACTCACTGGTTGGAAAGACTGTAAACAATCATGCAAAGCCTGAGAAAATATACTTGGGCTATCTATGAATCCTTGTGGTAATCGAGTCCATGTGTATTGGACTCCTCTGTATGTAAATGCAAACAAATATTGACTGTCAGGGTGCAGAGGTACCGAAAAGAAAGCGGAGCAGAGGTCAATAACAGTGAAAAATTTCGCAGTGGGAGGGATTTGCATTAGGATGACAGCTGGATTTGGCACTACGGGGAACTGACTCTCAACTATTTTGTTAATCCCCCTTAGATCCTGCACTAGCCGGTAACCCCTCCCCCCACTCTTTTTAACAGGGAAGATGGGACTATTGGCAGTGCTGGACGTTCTTACCAGAATGCCCTGTTGTAGCAAGCGCTCTATTACGGGATACACTCCTAACTCCACCTCTGGCTTCAGAGGGTACTGTGGGATTTTTGGAGCTATCCTACCATCTTTTACTTGTACAACTACCGGAGCTACGTTTGCCATTAATCCAGTGTCCTGTCCATCTTTAGTCCAAAGTGACTCTGGTATCTGAGATGTCATTTCTTCTACTTGGGAGGGAGTCCTATTTGTCATAATGGTATGTGACATTAATTTTGACGGGGAGTCTAACATGTCTCGCACTTCCTGAGCGTGATTCTCAGGTATGTCCAAGAATACACCTTCAGGAGTACAATAAATGACGCACCCCATTTTACACAGTAAGTCTCTTCCCAGGAGATTAGTCGGTGCCGATGCAGCCAGCAAAAAGGAATGCTTGGTATGTAAAGGCCCTATTGTAATCTCGGCTGGTTTGCTAACAGGGTAGTGCTGGACTACTCCCGTTACCCCTATGGCTGGAATTGTCTTACCAGTGGTTCTCATGCCCACTGTCGAATTTATCACTGATTTGGCCGCCCCTGTGTCTACAAGAAAGTTTAATGATTTACCAGCTACATTGATTGCAATTTCTGGTTCACTTTCAAGGCTTCCAATCAATTTTACTGGCTGCAGATTACAGGTATGGCCACACCCCTATTGGGTATGGTGACCTCCCTGAATCCCGCTGGCAGCAACTACTTGTGATGGAGTTAATTGGGAGCTACCAGAGGCCTGCCAGTCTCTGTTCGGGGGGTATCTTTTTGTTTCCCCTGTATGTGGCTCATAACTCCGTTTCTGCGGACCTTGCTCCCAATGTCGTGTGTCGTGTCGTTGTCTAGGGGGTTGGTATGAGTTTCGTGAATTCTTCATTCTACAATCTCGTGCCATGTGTCCCTGTTTATGACAAGAATAACAAGTAACCACACTTGACTTACCCACAGGGTTTGGTGATATAAACAAAGGCTGCCTTGTGGTCAGGGCCTGTATACTTACGGCCATTAACTTATCACCTTGTTGTTCCCTGTGTCTGGTGATGTTCCTATCGTGATCAATAGCAGCCTCTCTCAAAGTAGCCACAGACAGACCTCGCCAACATGGTTGTGTGGTCTGTACCCTAGTCTTCAATGACTCTTTTAAACCATCCATCAGTACCGATACTGCTACTTCTCGATGGTTTGTGTCTGTTTTAATGTCCTCTATGCCTGTGTATTTTGCCATTTCTGATAATGCTCTGTGAAAATACTCTGCAGCTGTCTCTGACTCCTTCTGTTTAATGGAGAATATCTTGTTCCATCTGACTACCGCTGGGAAATACTCTTTTAACTGTAAGCTTATTCTTTTTACATTATCTTTGTTGTACACATCTGTAAGAGGTACATCCTGATCTAATCCGCAATCAGCTAAAAATTGAGTTGCGTCAACATTGGAGGGTAAACATGCTCTCAGCAATATCTGCCAGTCTTTATTGTTGGGCTCTACAGTGTTACCTAAGTCTCTGATGTATTTTTGACTGGCAACTAAGTCTTTTCTAGGGTCAGGGAATTCAGACACTATGGTCCTTAATTCCATTCGGGAAAATGGGGTGTACATGGCAATGTTTCTAATGGGAGTGGCTCCTGATGTGTCTGTTTTCCCATTTGGCACTGCTATTACTCTAACGGGATTAACTCTAACAACCTCATTCTGTGTAGATTCTACAGGCTGTGGTGAAATAGTTTCAGCATCGTGTATGGTGCCGTACTTACCCGTTGATACGACCTCACCTATCCCTCCGCTAGGGGCCTTTGTTACTAATCTCGGGGGTGGAGCTGTGCCTACTGTGGTCTCTGCTATGGTGGCTGCTAGAGAGAGCGCTGAAATTGTTCCCGATTCGTCCTCTTGATCACACTCCTGAGGGAAGTTCAAAACAGGGTACAACTTGCACGGGTTAATACTTGCATTGGTTAATTGGTTAACATTATCTTTAACATTTACACAGTTGCTAAGAGTTTGTTGTTTGTTACACCTTAATGCGTCATTCTCCGCAACCAATTTTTCTCCTGATATATATGGTGGCAGTGGGGCCGTGGCGATCAGTTTCCTGATAGGGCCAGATCCCGCCGCTTGAGCCAATCCTCTCTGTATGTCACCTTCCTGTTGCCACAACTGCAAATAATCGTAATGTTTGATTCGTCTCTTTGTTGATTTAATGAGACATATCCTCCTCCTTAAATTTTGTAACACTTCTGAGCTGAAGCTACCTACTCTTGGGAATTTCTCCCCGTCATGTACTGTCATTCTCTCCCATTCATCACATAAAGCTTCTGTGTGACTTCCGTATTTCTCACACATTACATACCTTGCCGACCCAATTGGTCGGTTCACTGAATCAACCCGAACCGAGGTTGATCGCCCCCTACCTGAACAAGTGGCCCCCATAGTTCGAAAGTGTTGCTTTATCCTGCCAACCCTTACGCAAACCAAATGTCCAAAATAGGCTGACGGTGGCGGTTTACTGAGTACCCCACTCACTCGCCCACGCCGACCAATACGACCTGATCACACCGATATGGTGCTGGCGTACTCGACCTAGGGCCCCTGCGACCTGAACCTCTATTTACTGGAATCTGTGAGGGTGATCCGAAGAACACTTACTCTTTCCAGTAACTATTGGTTGCTGGATAGTTCCTGAGTGAGCAGCGAACTTCCCTTAAAATAAAAAAAAATTACACAAATCACGTTAGAATGTACAAATAGCGTTTATGACCTTCGTACACATAGTACCGGTCAGGTTTACTAATGCACACAATTACGTGCGGTACAATCGTTTAGTACACAAGCAACTAATCTTATGTACTGAGCGACCAACGGAATCGAAAATTTCGGCTGCGAATTCCTTCAGCCAGAGCTTATATGGCCTATATGGGTGTTGCACCAACCCTTTCTTGGTGTTGTGCCTGTGGACTGTATAGCGGACTTCCTTGTCTGCTGTACCTGAACCTGCTGGTCTGTTATGACCTCCTGGTCTGTTACAGTATGACCTCCTGGTCTGCTACACTCTAATGCTCAAATTGTATATTTAACCAGGGATGCCTCCCTAGCCACCGTGTACGTCACTTACACGCATGTACCTCACGAGTACTCGACTTTTCTTGTGGTTCAACCTTTAAAATTGTAAAAACAAACACTCACTCACCGCATAAACACTTTTGTTTCTATTTCTATTTCTGCGCAGAAATTTTTTCTTTAGACCAGATGTGTTACCAATTAGGAGAAGGATCTGTTAATTTAAATTTGGAATGTAAAAAAAATAGATTTGCGCGATTTATCGCCTGGCGTTATTTACCGCGTGGCGCTACTTATCGCGTTGAGAGGAGAGAAAAAAAACTTGTGATTTGAGTTACGTGGGCGTACCCGTACGCTCCGTTGCGTAATATACGCTGCGTGCGTCGGCCCTTGGATTGCGTACGCAAGTCTCAGTCTTTTGTTAGAGACACGTGTACGCAAAGCAAAGATCCACCGTAACACAATTTATACGTTTATCAATGTAGATGATCCTTTATCATCTACCGCGCACCACACTGACTTCGCCTTGTCTCTCAGGCACAGCTGTGTGTTTGTCTATACTTTAACTATATTACCTTTACTCTTAAACTATGAAATAGTGACAAATCTCTCTAAGCACGTTTATCAACTATAGAACTGGCAAACAGGAGAGTGACATACGAAAATACACCAATGAAAAGGAAATGCAGATATATATGTGTGCGTGCGTGTGTACGCAAGACAGAAAAATAAACAGTTTTAAAAAGATACTATTGTTTTGTTCTTACCTCCGGTTCCCGGATTCCTTCAGCACCCTTTACTAAGAGAAGCAGACGCTTATCCCGACAGCACCACGAGGAATACAACCTCCCGCCCTTTGCTGATGGATAATGTCTGCTGTATCTACCTAGTGCAGATATGTGAAGGACGGGCGAGCCGCCAATTGATAAAGCTAAATATTTATCTTATATAATACCCTTTATGAGGTCTAAGAACACTGTACGCTATCTACGTATGAAGTACCGTAAGGGTACACTAGTTGCGTAACAATCGCTTTGCCGTGATCGAGACGCTCAAGCGTCACGTTCACTCACGGCCAAGAGATCACAGGCAGGCAGGTTATTGGCTGTTGACTAACGTAATGATTCGCTATAGCGTAGCGGACGCTCGGGACCACGAGGAGATCACCAGCGGCGCTGACGCTCACTATATTAAACCTTTGTATCTAAACCATAAACAGCGTATTGTGCAGTAAAACCTTAGTGTAATGTTAGAGTGTAAATGCAACACAGTATAACCTTATTACCTTTAAAGCTGTTCGAGCGTCACCGACGCTCTGAGAATACTTAATACTATAAGAAACACACAGATACCGTGCTCAGGGTCCAACGCCTAATATATATATTATGAATGCTATACTTGCAAAAGAGTTAAACACAATACAAGTCATACACTACAATATAACATAGACTACCTAACCAGATAACTACACAGGAAATACAATACAATACAATTTAAGGGAAAATGAGAGAGAAAGAGAAGGAGAGAGAGAGAGAGAGAGAAATTGAGAGAGATTGGCTCGGAATAACAAGAAGATCAATATAGTTGCGGAGAAACACTTACGCACAAGGGGAAACGATCGCATGCGCCTCGATATCCAGCTCCCGATTATCAGCAATGAGAACCGTTGAAGAGAGTGAGCTGGATATGGTCGGCCTGCCTATTTATGCCCCACACACAATGCAATTCAATGGTCCCTACAATCTCATTGTTCATTGGACACAGGAATTCGGCTTCGCATTATAACAAAAGGTCATAGGTTGATTCATACAGGTGGGCTGTGACTGCTTCCAACTGTTCAGGTGGGTGGGACACTGAGTTTCCCGCCGCATGACTAAATAAGAACAAATAATAGTAAATGGACATAAACTTCTTATGTCCATAACTATTCGCACGAGCGATTAATCCGCTCCAAACCAACACCGGAATATTGCTATTTAAATACTCTTCCGATGGGTACCAAACACCACTGTATGACCCCTGTTAGACCCTTCGTACAATACAAAGAGGGATCTCTCTGTTCAGGAACATGCTATATTAACTAAACTTTCAGAATCTATCAAAGGGACCATGATCTACAAAATACATTATATAGTGAAAATATGTAACGATTGAGTCGCACGCTACGATCACATAAACTCTACCGTAAATACGCATACCGTGCGCCTGCGGGTGCCCGCGACTGTGAGTATGCGCACGCACGGGAGAGCGCACGCATGCGCAGCACGGACCTGTGTGAGGTGCAAATATGGTAGTGTGCATAGAGATATTTTTCTGACTTTGACAGATTTAAAATAATATTTTAATAATGACTGCATGCTGTTTATGTTAAGAGAGGATGCGCTCTGTGCCTGTCTCCTACCATAGAAGCCTATGGGCGCATCCCCTAGTGTTAGTCCCCTTGTGCCAGTGTCTCTCAGAGGCGGAGCTTAGTGTGTGTGTATGCTCTGATTCTCCATCTTAGACAGAGTGAGTAAGCGTGCAGAGCTGAAACCGGGAGCGAAGCTCAGTGACAGAGACTTACAGCGTTTCCATGCATGTACCATGGCTCCGGAGCTATCACAGAGCCAGGCGCCGTACCTTCTGTACAGCAGGAGTCAGACTGCACGGCTGTGCAGTCCTCCGTCCCTTTCCACTGGAGACAACTTCTGCTGAGATACCGCAGCCACACAAACAGACTGATAAGTACCGCTACCACTGCTGTGTTACCTTGTATGATATAAGGGGGTCAATTACCTATATCAATAATACATCCAAGTCACCTATGTGTTTACTGAATAAACCTGCATTACTGATTAATTTCATTAAGTGTGTGGACTGACATCACTGCTCCAGGCAATTCGCTATACTCTGCCAACAGGTTATGGGCCCAGTCCCGCGTCCCAGACCCGCATGCCTAAAGATTAACCCCTGAGTGTTCTTGAGTAATAACACAGATAAAGTTTAAAGTGACATTTTATACAAGTGCAGAAAGGATGTATAACACAGGACACAGTACGAGCTTTGCTGAGCTGAAAGGTTCAGAGAACTATGCTACATGGAAGTTTGCCATGGAGATGCAGCTTAAGCGGGAAATGTTATGGAAGGTCACCATAAACCCAGGACCAGGTCAAACCCAAATGATGTAGACAGAGCCATCGGGACGATAGGTTAAGCTGTGGAGCATCATGTCTATTCAATAGTCAGTGGAAAAGTGTCCGCTAAGGACATGTGGACAGACCTGCAAAATGCGTATGAAGACAAAGGTCTAATGAGAAGGATAAGTTTGAGACGCATGCGATATGGAACGAAACTGAGTGCCTTCAAGGACATGAACGATTATATTGATAAGTTATTGTCAATAGCTCAGCAGTTGGGATCTGTGGGGGCACAGGTGGACAAGGAAGACGTGGCAATGGCTATGTTACAGAATTTGACGCCAGAATTTGATTTTTTTGGTGGTTGCTTTAGAGTCAAATGACACTAAGCTGACAATGGAGATTGTAAGGGCTAAGTTGCTGCAGTTCCAAGAATGTATTCACATCGAGACCATACCTGAGGGGTCTGCCTTGATCACAAAAGGCACAAAGTCCAAAAAGCACAAATTCAAGTGTTTTGTACATCACAAGATCGGACATAAAGCTTCAGATTGCAGAATGAGAAATTCCAGTGGTGTGCAGAGGCAGCGTGACAAACCAAACGAGTTAGCACTGAATGTAGCAGACAGTCACAGGAAGGATTGCTGGTACATGGACTTGGGGGCCACTAGACATTTCAGTTGCAATAAGCATTGGTTCACTACAGTTACAGGGATTGGAAATAAGGCCCTTACTGCATCACAAGCTGGGACAATCACAGTACATTTAAGAATTGGAAGAGAAACAGTTGTTACAGATATCCAAGATGTGTTGTACGCGCCTGGTTTAGGAAGTAATTTAATTGCTAGCAGCGTCCTAGAGAAGAAAGGCTATAGAGTCCAATTTCAGAAGAGCAAATGTATTGTGCAAAATAAAAGAGGGACTGTTATTGCTTCAGCAACCCGGTGCAACCAACTAAGGGCCTAATTCAGACCTGATCACTAGGCTGCGTTTTCGTACAGCATGCAGTCAGGTCTGAACTGCGCATGCGTATGCACTACAATGCGCAGGCGCATAGGTCTGCAGTGACGGGGAGCGATGGGCAGCGACGGGATGTGCGGGAAAAGCGATTGCACAGGCGATCGCAAGGTGACTGACAGGAAGAAGGCATTTGTGGGTGGCAACTGACCATTTTTAAGGAGTGTCCGGAGAAACGCAGGAGGGACCAGGAGTTTGGAGGGAGGGCTCCTGACGTCAGCGCCGGCCCCGATCATCGCACTGGAAGAGTAAGTCCTGGTCTGTGCAGAGACTGCACAAACTTCTGTTTGTGCAGCTCTCCTGCACATGTGATACACCCCTGCACAGTGAATTCCCCCTGGCCCTGTAGGCGGTGACTACCTGATCGCAGGGATGCAAAAAATGCACCCTAGCGATCTGTCTGAATTAGGCCTTATATGTCCTGGACACTGAGTGTACTGCAATGATGGCTACTGATGAAAAACAGTCAATGGTCATCTGGGATACTACTGATGACAAACGCTTGGGTCATCTGGGATATGATGTCCAGAAACTGCTAGATGGAATGGTAACAGGGATCACCATGAGCAATGCTGAAAGACCCATGTGTGAGAGTTGCATAAAAGGCAAGCAAACTCGCAACCCATTTCCAAAGTCAGTTAATAGACCAGAGACCCGCTAGCTCTAGTGCACACCGATGTATGTGGTCCAATGGAGGTAGAATCATTCAGTGGATTGACACCGTTAGCTCTAGTGCACACCGACGTATGTGGTCCAATGGAGGTAGAATCATTCAGTGGCTACAGGTATTTCATGACTCTCATTGATGACGCCACAAGAATGACACACGTGTATGTCATTAAAGAAAAGAGTGAAGTTGTTAAAGAAATTGTGGAATACAAAAACCTGGTGAAGAATCAGACAGGTCTGAAACTAAAGCTCCTGAGATCAGACAACGGTGGAGAGTATGATAACAAAGTCTTAGCCGCATTCCTTAGAAAATATGGCATAAAGCATCAGCTAACAACTGCCTACACTCCGGAACAAAATGGCGTGAGTGAGCGGGCAAACCGCACAATTGTTGAAAGAGCACGGACTATGTTAAGTGATGCTGGCCTGGAAAATAAGTTTTGGGCAGAAGCAGTATCTTGTAGTATACCTAAAGAATCGTACACCTACAGTGGACGTCAAAGGAAAAACACCACTGGAGGCGAGGTCCAGGAAAAAGCCAAGTGTTAGTCATCTTCTTGTCTTCGGGAGCAAAGCTTTTGTACATATACCAAAGGAGAAAAGGAAAAAGCTAGATCCAAAATCCATAGAATGATTAATGCTCGGATACTGCAACGAAAGCAAAGGATACAAACTTTGGGATGTGACAAGTAAATGTCTTCCTAAATTCAGAGATGTGGTATTCTTTGAGACAGCACCACTAACTGGAGCAGTGGAGCAACAGGAAAATGTATTATTTGATGTACAGGCACCAGAAAGCGTGTCTGAATCTAATACCGCATTCAGATCGCAAATGCCGGATCCCACCCGGTAAAAGAAACGTGTCCTTACCGGGTGGGATCCGGCATTTGCTCCCCTCTGCTGGCTTTCCGACCCGGCAATATACCGGGTCGGTTGCCATAGCAGCGGGGGGGCGCAGCAGCAGCAGGGGCGGGGGTGGAGGCGGTGCTGGGAGATGAGCTCATCTCCTGCGCCGCCTCTCCCTATGCTGTGAATGAGAACCGTGTCACATCGACGCGGCTCCCATTCACACTGCACTTGACCCGGTATTCAACCCGGGTATAATCCTTCTTTTATACCGGGTTGAATTACCGGGTCAGGCGACCCGCTATTTCGCCGAAAGTGCTTTCACATCGCACACTGACCTGTGTCGACACGGCAATATGCCGTGTCGATACCGGGTTATTTGTGCGATGTGAAAGGGGTATGAGAGTATCAAAGCAGACAAGTCAGGGAACAGAAGTTCCAAGAGGAGCAACAAAGGTGTTCCAGCCAAGAAATACAGTGAGGAATATGCAAACATAGCTTACTGTGAACCTCAAAACATACAGGAAGCAAAGTCAAGCAGTGATTGCACAGAGTGGAAGTCAGCAATTGATACAGAACTGTCAGCACTAAATGATAACAGTACATGGACTATGGTTGATAGACCAAGTGACCATAAAACGATTAAAAACAAGTGGGTTTTCTGCAAGAAGTTGAATGCAGACGGGACAGTAGCTCGTTACCAAGCCTGCCTTGTTGCCAAGGGATATACCCAGAAGTGTGGAACCGATTACGGAGAGCTCTACTCACCTGTCGCATGGTATAGCACCTTAAGGTTAGTGATTGCTATTGCTACGCTACACGATCTACTGTTATATCAGCTAGACTTTGATTCTGCATTCTTGAATGGAGAGTTAGTTGAGGAAATTTACATGGAGCCACCTGAACACTATGACATAGATTTATTCCAAGCTGGGAAGGTTTGTCTCTTAAAGAAGTCACTCTACGGCCTCAAGCAAAGTGGTCATTGATGGTATGTAAAGTTGAATGCATTGTTACTAGAAATTAACTTTGCTAGGTCAGAGACTGATCACTGCCTATACCATAAGTCTATAGAAGAAAAGTTATTCATCATAGCTGTCTATGTGGATGATTTACTCCTGGCAAGTCAAGAAAATCACATCACTGACGTGAAGCACAAGCTTAAACAAATATTGAAGTTGAAAGATATAGGTCCTGAAAATCATCTATTACTGTAGGTATGAAAATTGTACAAAAACTGCAGAGGGGGACTGTCACAATTTACCAACAAACAAACATTGAGGCAATAATTTCCATATACGGAATGACAGATGCAAAACCAGTAAGTACTCCCGTTGTCAGAAGTATAAAGATGAACAAGGCCATGTCACCAAGTAGCAAGGGGGAGATAGAGGAAATGCAAGAAATACCTTATCAAAATGCTATTGGTAGTTTGATGTATGCAAGTATTGGGACACGACCTGACATCACACATGCAGTGAGTCGGGTAAGCCAGTTTGCAAATAATCTTGGAAGACCACACTGGATTGCAGTAAAGAGAATACTAACGAACTTCAAAGCTGAGATTTACAAGATCAACAGATACCAGCTGAAATGTATTCTGTGATGCCGACTGGGGGTCAGATGGGGACGACAGACATTCTTATACTGGATACCTGTTTGCACTAACAGGTGCAGCCGGAAGCTGGGCAAGTAGGAAACAACCCACAGTTGCGCTTACTACAACAGAGGCGGAGTACATGGCGCTCACGAAAACTTCAAAAGTGAGATCATCAACATAAAGTGTAATAACAAGGGAGCAATTGATCTTTCTTGTAGCACAAAGCATCATGGATGGTCTAAGCACATTGCTATAAGACATCACTTCATCCATGAGTTGGTGGAAAACAAGTCCGTCAATGTGGAATATGTTGCAAGTGAAGAAAATATTGTCGACATGTTGACAAAAGGACTGTCATCAAACTTGTTACATGCATTCCTGACTGAATGTGGACTGGAATATGGTTAATGTTGATTTGTTCTTACTGTTTTGCTTCATATTTATGTTTTTGGTTACATGAATTACTTTATTGAAATTGTTTGATAAAATGTTATGTTCTTTAAAATATGTGGCCGGAGACAGTCTTCACCCTCAGTCAGGCACAGCTGGACTGACAGGTGCCGCAAAGCTGTTCCCGCTCCCCTATTCTCCCCAAGAGGGCGCAGGGGCCTGTCCCTCCTAGTACCTGCCTATCTCTAGGTGCTGGTCGAAACCACACTAGTCAGTTTTCCCGCCGCCTGCATGGAGTGCAGTAGTGACCCTCCTGGCCTCTCAGAGACACTGCACCCAAACTCCTCCCACTTTTGAAGGTTACTTATTCCTTTAATTTTCATCTATTAATTGTTTATTTTGCTCATTTTTTGAATGAAAATTACAAAGCTTGTAGATATTTTGCGGAAATATGTAGGTTTGTCCAAGGTGGCCTCTCAGGCACACTGCGCCCAAACTTATAGTCATGTTCGTGTTTTCTCTTTTTTGCTTCAGATTTTCATCTGAAATGGCCCGTAAAACCTACAATTTCTCTCTTTGTCTGTGTCCTAATGAAGGTCACAGATCACTTTAAGAGCATGAGAATTGAGTTAAATAGGTGCTAATGATGATTTTCTAACAGGCGCCTGTCAGGCGCACTGTGTCTGAACCCGGGAGTCCCATAGGTGTGCCTGACGGAGGGATAAGCGAGGGGGAGTGTTAGTAGATGATGCGCTCTGTGCCTGTCTCCTTCTACGATAAAAGCCTATGGGCGCATCCCCTAGAGTTTATCCTCTTGTGCCAGTGTCTCTCGGAGGCGGAGCTTAGTGTGTGTTTATGCTCTGATCCTCCCCCTTAGAGAGAGTAAGCGTGCACAGCTGAGACCGGGAGCGGAGGTCAGTGAGAGAGACTTACAGCGTTTCAATGCATGTAGCGCGGCTTCGAAGCTATCACAGAGCCGGGCGCCGTACCTTCTCTACAGTGGGAGTCAGGCTGCATGGCTGTGCAGTCCTCCATCCCTTTCCACTGGAGACAACTTCTGCTGAGATACCACAGCCACACAAACAGAGTGATAAGTACCGCTACCACTGCTGTGTTACCTTGTATGATATAAGGGGGTCAATTACCTATATCAATAATACATCCAAGTCACCTGTGTGTTTACTGAATAAACCTGCATTACTGTTTTAGTTCATTAAGTGTGTGGACTAACGTCACTGCCCCAGGCAATCCGCTATACTCTGACAACAGTTTATAGCTCTACCTAATTGAGAGACGACTATTTTATAACCTTTTTTGTAGTGGAACAAAGACAACTTAAGCTTAAAATGCACAGTGAGAAATCTATCATTTATCTTGCAAAAATGCAATAGAAGCAGCATATGTACGGGTGTGGTTCATCAAATCGGCAGTGTCTAGGTCGACAATGTTTAGGTCGATCACTATAGGTCGACAGTCACTAGGTCGACATGGATGGAAGATCGACAGGGTTTCTAGGTCGAGATATGCTAGGTCGACAGGTCTAAAGGTCGACATGAGGATTTTTTTTTTTTTTGTGTCATTTTCTTCGTAGAGTGACCGGGATCCCAAATTAGTGCACCGCGTCCCCTCGCATGGCTCGCTTCGCTCGCCATGCTTCGGGCATGGTGCCTTCGCTCCGCTACCGCTTCGCTCGGCACACTTTACCGTTCCAATCGTAGTCCACGTGGATCGTTAAGTATGAAAAAATTCAAAAAAAGAAAAAAAATGTGAAAAACTCATGTCGACCTTTAGACCTGTCGACCTAGAAACCCTGTCGACCTTCCATCCATGTCGACCTAAACATTGTCGACCTAGACACTGTCGATCTTCAGACCCGATCCCCATCTGTACTACTTACACGCTGGGACAGAACTCAGGACGTCTCTCATTGTGCCTCTCGCTAAACCCAAATGCTCTCATTAGATAACAGGTTACACAGGACCCAGACACTCAAGTGGGGAGGAGAAGCTGGGAATCCTGGGTCACTTACAGCTCTTTTCCCCTCCTATCTATCCTCTGGTTGGAAAGCTCATGAAACCTGATACTCTTGTGTCTCTGCCTGCACTGCATACTGTCCTGCTCACATTCTGGCTGCCTGGTTCTGCTGCCGCACAAGAGGGAGAGCTAATGATGCCAGTGTGCTCCAGCCTGGGGGCCTTCTAACAGAGGGGGCCAGCGGTACAGTATACCCTATACTCCCACCTTAATCTGGCTATGGCTTAACCTCGAGATGTTAAGGAGAGGATCCCAATGTCCAATGTATCAAAAGGACCTTTTTAGACACAGTTACTAAGACGATGAGACGGGAGATGACTAGTGGTTTTTGATGGCCTAAAATCCAACTCTAAATATTTGCACACATGCAGGCTAAAGCGTCAGGTTGTAGACATAAAGAGAGAAGGTCATTAATAAATACGAGAATTTTAATCTAGAAACATTTGAATTTTCCACACTCCCAGAAATAGTGCCAGAATGTGGCTAGTCAAGAATCTCCCCCTTATCCTCATCTATAAATGAAATATCAGGAGACTTGAAAATGGGGAAGTACTAACAAGATATGGCTTCAATGAGGATAGGGGAGAAGAAGGATGACTGAGGCAAGGTGTAGGCAATTTACACCTGACCATTTGGGGATCTGTTTACACAGGAGTAGTGCCATTCATTGGCAGTATTTCTATTTAATACATAAACTTGGCCGTATAAAGCAAAAGTTTAATTTGAAAAAGGAGATAGTCTGAAAATGGTTTGATAGTGGTAAGTATATTGTCACACTGCATCCATTTTCAAATATATACCCAACCCACAAAATCGACAGATGTGGGTGCACGCCAGTGTACAGAATGCTGTATTGTAGTGATCAATAAATCAATCAGTTGATCAATCAGTCATCAGTTAAATAATGTATAACATGGACTTTAACTCCCATATCCCTTATGGGATACAGTTATGTGACCGGTGGTCAGGAGACAGCCGGTCACAATACCGACCCCTGGATCCTGCCGGTCAGAATCCCGACAGTCGCCATGCCGACCAACAGAGCTATTCCCACACGTGGGTGTCCATGACACCCATAGAGTGAGAATATAACCTGCGCTCGCCACCGAGCCCGTCGTGTGGAGAGTGCAGCGAGCCCACAAGGGGCTTGTTGCACCCCCCCCACCAGCATTCCTGACCGCCGGTCACACATACCCAACCATCCCTTACTATCTTTATAAGAGTTATGGAAATTATTGCCAATTGGAAAGGAAACTTCAAAGACTAGCGTTTCTGCTTGTTTACACGGGTTACGGTCATTAGGTCGACAGCACTTAGGTCGACAGTCATTAGGTCGACCACTATTTGTCAACATGCAGTAGGTCTACATGGTCAATAGGTCGACCTGTACTAGGTCGACATGGAAAAAGGTCGACATGAGTTTTTCACGTTTTTTTTTTCTTTCTTTCATTTTTTGGAACTTTTTCATACTTTACTATCCACGTGGACTACAATTGGAAATGGTAACCTTGCCCGAAGCATGGCGAGCAAAGCGAGCCATGCGAGGGGACATGGTGCACTAATTGGGGTTCCCCGTCACTTTACGAAGAAAACGACACCAAAAAACAGTAAAAAAACTCATGTCGACCTATTGACTCATGTCGACCTAGTACATGTCGACCTATTGACCATGTCGACCTACTGCACGTCGACCAATAGTGGTCGACCTAATGCCTGTCGACCTAAGTGTGGTCGCCCTAATGACCCATACCCGTTTACACAGAAAGTTGCGGTATCACACCAGTCATAATTTACCTTTAATTATCCCTGCAGCTAGAGATGAGGAGGGGGGGAGGGGGGGCGGTCTAATTTCTGAATAATTGACACTGCACGGTTAATTTTACGTGGTCTCTGCAAACAAATGTCTTTTTTCTGCTTCATTTACTAGCAGATGATTTACAGAGCTTTTTTGTTTTCTTGGCATGTGACGTCAGCCAGGAGCTTAGTGCTAGCACCGGAAGATTATACTGAATAATAGCACCACAAAGCAGACATGGGCCACAACTCGATTACTTCCAATTAACTCAAAGGCTTATGTTAAAAATAAATAAAGAGTCCCAGGATAGAGAATATGCAAATGATACTTTTATTTTCCTCGTTAGCTTGGCCGGAGCTGGCAATTAAATAAATTAGACGGAATTAAACAGGGGCCCAATCATTCCTGTGTAAATTGTATCACTGAAACTAATTCGATTTTTTTGAAGGTCTTTCTGATAATTGATTTCTCTTTTCTCCCCTATTATTAAAAGCGAACTCGCGATTAAACATGCTCAGCTATCTTTCACTTTCTCTGCGGATTTTAGAAAGCCTTGCACAGAATTCTCAATTCAGCTAATAGATTTGGGGGTTTAAATGACTTTCTGGGATATGTAGATGTTATCAAACTGTATTTCCTGAGGATTATTGCATGAGTGTGGTGTGAATGCTAAATCGCTGTTAATAGTTCCAATATTAAAGGCCAAGACTTAGTTTACGAGCAAAGTAATTCTGTATAACCTCAACTTTGCCGCATTTATTAAAACTCCTGTTTATCATGGACTTTCCCATGGACCAGGGGCATAGCCACATAAGACAGGAGCCACGGCTTGGGTGGTTTGCCGATTCCAGGTCAGGTGCAATCAAGTATCCCAAAGACTTCATTATGGATGTTGACAACTATGGGCCATATTCAGACCTGTTCGCTCGCCAGGTTTTTTTTGCAGTACTGCGTTCGCATAGTCGCCATCCAAAGGGGAGTGTATTTTCGCTTTGCAAGTGTGTGAATGCATGTGTAGCAGAGCTGTACAAACAGATTTTGTGCAGTCTCTGAGTTACCCAGGACTTACTCAGCAGCTGCGATCACATCAGCCTGTCCGGGACCGGAATTAACGTCAGGAATCCTCCTTGCAAACGCATGGACACTCCTGTGTTTTTCCAACCACTCCCTGAAAACGGTCAGTTACCACCCACAAACGCCTTCTTCCTGTCAATCTCCTTGCGAACGCCTGTGCGTATGGATTCTTTGCGCAAACCCATCGCTGAGCGGTGATCCGCTTTGTACCTGTGCGACGTGCCTGCGCATTGCGGTGCATACGCATGCACAGTTTACACCTGATTGCCCGCTGTACGAAAACGCAGCCTAGCGATCAGGTCTGGATTAGGCCCTATGACAATAGAATGTTGGGAATGATGTGTGTACAGGTGAGGTCATTGCAGAGTTATATATATAGGCACACACCAGCCGGTCACTCAAACTATGAGCAGCCCATTTACTTAACCAGTGTTGTTTTTTTATTGAAAGATAGCAGGTACAGCAGTACTCACTGTTACTCACTGGTTCACATGGAGCAGAGCTTCTGCAGAGCGGGGTGTCACACAGCTCACCAGCTGCTCAGTGTATGTAGGCACTGGGTAGTAGTGCAAGACACTGGAATCGCTGTGGATTGCAGGTAATTGCAGGTCTCTCTGGAGCTAAGTGGAAGACATGTCTTCTACTGTGATTCTCAAACAGTGTCAAGATGGCTCCTGCACATGCTCAGTAGAGATTTCAGTTGCCATCTTGGGATAGGACATGAAACCTCCCAGAAGCACAGAAAGATTGGAATATGCATAGTAGCACACTCCTCTTTCAATACAAAGGTCTTATTTGAAAATAATAATAATAATAATAAAAATAATAAAATAATAAAAATAATAAAAAAGGTCCCAACTGTGGCTTAATTATTAAAAACAATAGTTGACTGTGGACTTCAATGGTGCAGGCTGTAGCAGGCTACATGACTATCATGCAGTTTCACAGGACGGATGGCCGGAGGGGAAGTAAAGCAGTTGTTCCATGGATCTCTTTTGTTTCCATAGATGAGCGAGGAAAGATGGAAGCACTTCCTTCAGTCTGCACACAAGGAACTGACTATCGTATACAGTACCTATGGGTCTGATTCAGAGTTTAATGTACATTTGCTTTCGGAGTGAATCTTGCAGGTTTTTTTACAGTGCATGCTCTGGAACTACAGAATCTTAGGGCTAGATTCAGAGTAGAACGCAAACACTGATGCAATGACGTTCATAGTGATTTACAGACTACGGCCATTTGGGGAAGGGGTGGAGACAATCGGTGTTTCATAAAATGGAGGCGTGTCACTCCTGTCTCCTGGACGTGCCAAGGCCATTGGCTGTATCCCCAGACGCAGCTTCACTGACCCCGGCTGTGTGAGAACACTGGCTATCCTGAGTAACCTGGGGGTTACGCGAATGACTGACGTTCGAGCAGTGCGATCCGATGCTGCTTCCTCCGGCATTAGCATATATTAGCACAGCTGCTGCATACAAAATGAAGTGGCTGCTCTAATGCATCCAACTCTGAATCAGGCCCTTAGACATTTCAATTACATTTCTACTAAAGTGTATATATAGTATTATTATGTAAGTGGTAATGCAGTACTATAAGGGGGTGTAGTACTGGTGACCGGCGGTCTCCTGACCGCCGGTCACCTTACCGACGCCGGGATCCCAGCAGCATACCGACGCCGGGATCCCGGCAGGGAGGGGCAAGTGCAGCAAGCCCCTTGCGGGCTCGCTGCACTCGCCACGCTGCGGGCTCGGTGGCGACCTGCGGTCGCCACGGGTTCTATTCCCACTCTATGGGTGTCGTGGACACCCACGAGTGGAAATAGTCCCTGTTGGTCGGCATGCCGACCATCGGGATAGTGAGCCGTCGGGCTCACGGAGGAGGTCATGTGACTGTCGGTCAGCTGACCGGCGGTCACATGAATACCACCCCTATAAGGGGCATGCTTCTACATTCTACTTGTCCCCCGGAAGGCAAAGAGGAGTATGAAATCCCTCTAGCACTGCCTCTCAACATTATAATAATAATAATAATAATAATAATAATAATAATAATAATAATAATACTTTCATGTTCTCTGTGCTGGAACATTATGTAGTGTGAACATCAGATGAAGACTTTTAGAATTCTCTTTTTGTAATTTTGTAAGCTTTCTTAATCATCTTTAACCTTGAGAAGGAAGAGGAGCCAGCGAGCACCATCCACATCCTTATATAAAGGTTGTCAGACTCCAAGCTGAGCCACGGAGGAAATAAATGATTTGCTTCAGTTTAATGCTTTCTATGGAGAAAGAAAGAGTTTACATTTTAATCATGTTGACGCTTTATTGCTCATTGTTGCAGCGTCCCAGTAGCAGCTGTTCTCTAGGAGCAGACGGGCAATGCTTAATGTTCTCCTTTGAATGTGGTGTTCTGAAATCATCTCTAAGAGACTCCAGAATGTAACATGAGACGCTCTCACAATGTGACTAATATTGCAGGAGGGACATGGATCCTGGGGAACCACAACTTTAAAGTGGATTTACATTTAAGTTTATTAATGAAATGGCCCAAGAATCACCCATAAGTGGAACGAAGTATGATTTTTCTTATGTGACTTTCCTTTAACCATGAAGCTTGTGGCAAATGAAAGTCCTTCTAACAGCATAGCTGTGCAGAACGGATCTCCTAATCTACAGGCCGGGGCAGCACACTACATGTGATTCGACCTTGCTAAGTAACGTGCTCCAGGAGCATCACATGCGCCTATGCCAGGCAAGTGGTTACAGGCAAATAATAGCCAGGAGGTTCCTTATACAAAGAGACTACAAGACAACCCTAACTTGAAGGGCTATGATCACCATAACCTCACCAAGGCTATTCAGCAAATAAATGCACCATCTTCACTTCTCTGACTTCCTGCTATTTGTAGGCCCACAGAGTAACAAGGTGCAAGGAGTCTCAGCAGAGCTTATCTTAATCATGAACCTAGATCAGTCCGAAAAGAGTTTCTTAAAGTCAGATGAAGAACCTGGTCCAGACAGCTGGACTTTCACACAGTGGTATGGCTTCTGAGGGGCTGGTCCCTAGATAGCTTTCCTAAGTGGATTGAGTACATGCAGAACAGAGGGGGTCATTCCCAGTGCCAGATTAAGGTACATATAGGCCTGGAGCTGAAATTAAGGAAGGGCCTATTGTGTGCCTCGGCAGGTGTGACAAGCGCTGCAGTGGTGTGACTAGTGACGTGGGGGTGTGATCAGTGTGGTGTGGGTGTGGTCTAAAAAGGGTGTGTGGCCTGTGCCATGTGAGTGACACAGTCACCACTTACTGACACACACACACACACACACACACACACACAACACAAAGCTTACTGACACAATCACCACTTACTGACAGACACTACTTACTAACACACACACGCACAACACAAAACAAAACTTACCGACACAGACACCACTTACTGATAGATATTACTGACTGACACACACGCACAACACAGATACCACTTACTGACACAGACATTATTTACTGACACACACACACACACACACACACACACAACACAATACTTATACCGCTCTCACATCACAATGCCGGGTCCCACCTGGGAATTGGAAATGGGTCCATTCCTGGGTGGGACCCGGCATTTGACCATACACACCGCCAACCCGAGCCGGCAATTTGCCGGTTCAGGTTGCCAATCGTGGGCGGAGATGGAGTCGGCATCAGGGGCGGGTGCGGAGGCGGCGCTGGGAGATGAGATCATCTCCGAGCCGCCACTCCCTATGCAGTGAACGGGTCCCGGGTTGTATCAACCTGGGTGACCCGTTCAGACTGCACCTGACCTGGTATTTAACCCGGGAATAACCCTTCTTTATTCCCGGGTTGAATTACCATGTCAGGCAACCCGGAATTCGCCAATGACCCCTTTCACAACGCACATCGAAACGTGTCGACCCGGCAATGTACCCAGTCTATACCAGGTTATTTTTGTGGTGTGAAAGGGGTAAACTGACACAGACACCCACCACTTACTGACAGACATTACTTACTGACACACACAGTACAAAACCTGCTGACAGACACTACTTACTGACACACACACACACAACACAAAACTTTTTGACACTGACACCACTTACTGACAGACTTTACTGACACACAAACACAAAACTTACTGACACAGACACCATGCAAAATGTACTGACACAAACACTACTTACTGACAGACACTTCTTACTGACACCAGTGGTGCACACAGAATTTTTTTCTCAGTGGTACTGTGCCTGCGCGCCGTGGGCATGGTCATATGTCATTAAGGGATGTGACCATGTGACACTAGGTGGAGTGGTTATATATTATGTGAATCCATGGCACAGATACCCCCTGTCCCTGCGGACTACAGAGACAAGGAGAGCAGGATGTGACACTGGTTATAGAATAAAAAATAATAAGATTTTACTCACCGGTAAATCTATTTCTCGTAGTCCGTAGTGGATGCTGGGAACTCCGTAAGGACCATGGGGAATAGACGGGCTCCGCAGGAGACTGGGCACTCTAAAAGAAAGATTAGGTACTATCTGGTGTGCACTGGCTCCTCCCTCTATGCCCCTCCTCCAGACCTCAGTTAGGATACTGTGCCCGGAAGAGCTGACACAATAAGGAAGGATTTTGAATCCCGGGTAAGACTCATACCAGCCACACCAATCACACCGTATAACTCGTGATACTATACCCAGTTAACAGTATGAAATATAACTGAGCCTCTCAACAGATGGCTCAACAATAATCCTTTAGTTAGGCAATAACTATATACAAGTATTGCAGACAATCCGCACTTGGGATGGGCGCCCAGCATCCACTACGGACTACGAGAAATAGATTTACCGGTGAGTAAAATCTTATTTTCTCTGACGTCCTAGTGGATGCTGGGAACTCCGTAAGGACCATGGGGATTATACCAAAGCTCCCAAACGGGCGGGAGAGTGCGGATGACTCTGCAGCACCGAATGAGAGAACTCAAGGTCCTCCTCAGCCAGGGTATCAAATTTGTAGAATTTAGCAAACGTGTTTGCCCCTGACCAAGTTGCAGCTCGGCAAAGTTGTAAAGCCGAGACCCCTCGGGCAGCCGCCCAAGATGAGCCCACTTTCCTCGTGGAATGGGCTGTTACTGATTTAGGATGCGGCAATCCAGCCGCAGAATGCTCCAGCTGAATTGTGCTACAAATTCAGCGAGCAATAGTCTGCTTAGAAGCAGGAGCACCTATTTTGTTGGGTGCCTACAGGATAAAAAACGAGTCAGTTTTCCTGACTCCAGCCGTCCTGGAAATATAAATTTTTAAGGCCCTGACTACGTCCAGTAACTTGGAATCTTCCAAGTCCCTAGTAGCCGCAGGCACTACAATAGGTTGGTTCAAGTGAAAAGCTGATACCACCTTAGGGAGAAACTGGGGACGAGTCCTCAATTCTGCCCTATCCATATGGAAAATCAGATAAGGGCTTTTACATGACAAAGCCGCCAATTCTGACACACGCCTGGCCGAAGCCAAGGCCAATAACATGACCACTTTCCACGTGAGATATTTCAAATCCACAGTTTTAAGTGGCTCAAACCAATGTGATCTGAACTCCAGGCAGTGAAGCCAGTTCTTTCTGGAAGAAAATCGACAGAGCCGAAATCTGGACCTTAATGGAACCCAAATTTAGGCCCATAGTCACTCCTGACTGTAGGAAGTGCAGAAAACGACCCAGCTGAAATTCCTCTGTTGGGGCCTTCCTGGCCTCACACCACGCAACATATTTTCGCCAAATACGGTGATAATGGTTTGCGGTTACTTCTTTCCTGGCTTTTATCAGCGTAGGAATGACTTCCTCCGGAATGTCCTTTTGCTTTAGGATCCGGAATTCAACCGCCATGTCGTCCAACGCAGCCGCGGTAAGTCTTGGAACAGACAGGGCCCCTGCTGTAGCAGATCCTGTCTGAGCGGTAGAGGCCATGGGTCCTCTGATATTATTTCTTGAAGTTCTGGGTACCAAGCTCTTCTTGGCCCATCCGGAACCACGAGTATCGTTCTTACTCCTCGTTTTCTTATTATTCTCAGTACCTTTGGTATGAGAGGCAGAGGAGGGAATACATAAACCGACTGGTACACCCACGGGGTCACTAGAGCGTCCACAGCTATTGCCTGAGGGTCCCTTGACCTGGCGCAATATCTAGTTTTTTGTTTAGGCGGGACGCCATCATGTCCACCTGTGGCCTTTCCCAACGGTTTACCAACAGTTGGAAGACTTCTGGATGAAGTCCCCACTCTCCCGGGTGTCGGTCGTGTCTGCTGAGGAAGTCTGCTTCCCAGTTGTCCACTCCCGGAATGAACACTGCTGACAGTGCTAAGACGTGATTTTCCGCCCATCGGAGAATCCTTGTGGCTTCTGCCATCGCCATCCTGCTTCTTATGCCGCCCTGTCGGTTTACATGGGTGACTGCCGTGATGTTGTCTGATTGGATCAGTACCGGCTGGTTTTGAAGCAGAGGCCTTGCCAGACTTAGGGCATTGTAAATGGCCCTCAGTTCCAGAATATTTATGTGTAGGGACGACTCCTGACTTGACCAAAGTCCTTGGAAATTTCTTCCCTGTGTGACTGCCCCCCAGCCTCGAAGGCTGGCATCCGTGGTTACCAGGACCCAGTCCTGTATGCCGAATCTGCGGCCCTCTTGAAGATGAGCACTCTGCAGCCACCACAGTAGAGATACCCTGGTCCTTGGAGACAGGGTTATCAGCCGATGCATCAGAAGATGCGATTCCGACCACTTGTCCAAGAGGTCCCACTGAAAGGTTCTTGCATGGAACCTGCCGAATGGAATTTTGCTTCGTAAGAAGCTACCATTTTTCCCAGGACTCGTGTGCAGTGATGCACCGATACCTGTTTTGGTTTCAGGAGGTCTCTGACTAGAGATGACAGCTCCTTGGCTTTCTCCTGCGGGAGAAACACTGTTTTCTGTTCTGTGTCCAGAACCATCCCCAGGAACAGCAGGCGTGTGGTAGGAACCAGCTGTGACTTTGGAATGTATAGAATCCATCCGTGCTGTTGTAGCACTTCCCGAGATAGTGCTACTCCGACCAACAACTGCTCCATGGACCTCGCCTTTATAAGGAGATCATCCAAGTACGGGATAATTAAAAACTCCCTTTTTTCGAAGGAGTATCATCATTTCTGCCATTACCTTGGTAAAGACCCTCGGTGCCGTGGACAGTCCAAACGGCAGTGTTTGGAATTAGTAATGGCAATCCTGTACCACAAATCTAAGGTACTCCTGGTGAGGATGGTAAATGGGGACATGTAGGTAAGCATCCTTGATTTCCAGGGATACCATGTAATCCCCCTCCTCCAGGCTTGCAATAACCGCCCTGAGCGATTCCATCTTGAACTTGAATTTTTTTATGTATGTGTTCAAGGACTTCAAATTTAAAATGGGTCTCACCGAACTGTCCGGTTTCGGTACCACAAACAGTGTGGAATAGTAACCCCGTCCTTGTTGAAGTAGGGGCACCTTGACTATCACCTGCTGGGAATACAGCTTGTGAATTGCCTCTAGCACAGCCTCCCTGCCTGAGGGAGTTGTCGGCAAGGCAGATTTGAGGAAACGGCGGGGGGGAGACGCCTCGAATTCCAGCCTGTACCCCTGAGATACTACTTGAAGGATCCAGGTATCCACCTGTGAGCGAGCCCACTGATCGCTGAAATTTTTGAGGCGGCCCCCCATCGTACCTGGCTACGCCTGTGGAGCCCCCGCGTCATGCGGTGGACTCAGATGAAGCGGGGGAAGAATTTTGATTCTGGGAACTGGCTGACTGGTGCAGCTTTTTCCCTCTTCCCTCGTCTCTGTGCAGAAAGGAAGCGCCTTTGACCCGCTTGCTTTTCTGAAGCCGAAAGGACTGTACCTGATAATACAGTGCTTTCTTAGGCTGTGAGGAAACCTGAGGTAAAAAATTTTCTTCCCAGCTGTTGCTGTGGATACGAGGTCCCAGAGACCATCCCCAAACAATTCCTCACCCTTATAAGGCTCTATGTGCCTTTTAAAGTCAGCATCACCTGTCCAGTGTCGGGTCTCTAATACCCTCCTGACAGAATGGACATTGCATTAATTCTGGATGCCAGCCGGCAAAATATCCCTCTGTGCATCCCTCATATATAAGACGACGACTTATGTTTGCAAAATAGTATCCCTGTTTGACAGGGTTACAGACCACGCTGCAGCAGCACTATCTGCAGGTCTCAGTCTAGTACCTGAGTGTGTAAATACAGACTTCAGGATAGCCTCCTGCTTTTTATCAGCAGGTACCTTCAAAGTGGCCGTATCCTAAGACGGCAGTGCCACCTTTTTTGACAAACGTGTGAGCGCCTTATCCACCCTAGGGGATATCTCCCAGCGTAACTTATCCTCTGGCGGGAAAAGGTACGCCATCAGTAACTTTTTAGAAATTACCAGTTTCTTATCGGGGGAACCCACGCTTTTTCACACTTCATTCACTCATTTGATGGGGAAACAAAACACTGCCTGCTTTTTCTCCCCAAACATAAAACCCTTTTTTAGTGGTACTTGGGTTAATGTCAGAAATGTGTAACACATTTTTTATTGCCGGGATCATGTAACGGATGTTCCTAGTGGATTGTGTATATGTCTCAACCTCGTCGACACTGGAGTCAGACTCCGTGTCGACATCTGTGTCTGCCATCTGAGGGAGCGGGCGTTTTTGAGCCCCTGATGGCCTTTGAGACGCCTGGGCAGGCGCGGGCTGAGAAGCCGGCTGTCCCATAGCTGTTACGTCATCCAGCCTTTTATGTAAGGAGTTGACACTGTCGGTTAATACCTTCCACCTATCCATCCACTCTGGTGTCGGCCCACAGGGGGCGACATCCCATTTATCGGCATCTGCTCCGCCTCCACATAAGCCTCCTCATCAAACATGTCGACACAGCCGTACCGACACACCGCACACACACAGGGAATGCTCTGACTGAGGACAGGACCCCACACAGCCCTTTGGGGAGACAGAGAGAGAGTATGCCAGCACACACCAGAGCGCTATACAATGTAGGGATAAACACTATCACTGAGTGAATTTTCCCCAATAGCTGCTTGTATAAACAATATTGCGCCTAAATTTAGTGCCCCCCCTCTCTTTTTAACCCTTTGAGCCTGAAAACTACAGGGGAGAGCCTGGGGAGCTGTCTTCCAGCTACACTGTGAAGAGAAAATGGCGCCAGTGTGCTGAGGGAGATAGCTCCGCCCCTTTTTCGCGGACTTTTCTCCCGCTTTTTTAAGGATTCTGGCAGGGGTAATTATCACATATATAGCCTCTGGGGCTATATATTGTGATTATTTTGCCAGCCAAGGTGTTTTTATTGCTGCTCAGGGCGCCCCCCCAGCGCCCTGCACCCTCAGTGACCGGAGTGTGAAGTGTGTATGAGGAGCAACTGCGCACAGCTGCAGTGCTGTGCGCTACCTTGGTGAAGACTGAAGTCTTCTGCCGCCGATTTTCCGGACCATCTTCATGCTTCTGGCTCTGTAAGGGGGACGGCGGCGCGGCTCCGGGAACGAACACCAAAGACGGGTCCTGCGGTCGATCCCTCTGGAGCTAATGGTGTCCAGTAGCCTAAGAAGCCCAAGCTAGTTGCAAGCAGGTAGGTTCGCTTCTTCTCCCCTTAGTCCCTCGTAGCAGTGAGTCTGTTGCCAGCAGATCTCACTGAAAATAAAAAAACTAACATATACTTTCTTTCTAGGAGCTCAGGAGAGCCCCTAGTGTGCATCCAGCTCGGCCGGGCACAGAAATCTAACTGAGGTCTGGAGGAGGGGCATAGAGGGAGGAGCCAGTGCACACCAGATAGTACCTAATCTTTCTTTTAGAGTGCCCAGTCTCCTGCGGAGCCCGTCTATTCCCCATGGTCCTTACGGAGTTCCCAGCATCCACTAGGACGTCAGAGAAATTATATACAGGTTGAGTATCCCATATCCAAATATTCCGAAATACGGAATATTCCGAAATACAGACTTTTTTGAGTGAGAGTGAGATAGTGAAATCTTTGTTTTTTGATGGTTCAATGTACACAAACTTTGTTTAATACACAAAGTTATTAATAATATTGTATTAAATGACCTCCAGGCTGTGTATATAAGGTGTATATGAAACATAAATGAATTGTGTGAATGTAGACACACTTTGTTTAATGCACAAAGTTATTAATAATATTGTATTAAATGACCTCCAGGCTGTGTGTATAAGGTGTATATGTAACACAAATGCATTCTGTGCTTAGATTTAGGTCCCATCACCATGATATCTCATTATGGTATGCAATTATTCCAAAATACGGAAAAATCCCATATCCAAAATACCTCTGGTCCCAAGCATTTTGGATAAGGGATACTCAACCTGTATAAGCTGTGTACCCAGCACTCATCGTGTTATGATGTGAATATTTGCTCCAGTGCCCTCCTTCCGTTTTTCAAGCTGTAGACAGAGTACAATGAGGCGTCACTCCCGAGTTTTGCTGGTGCAGTAAGATTTATTAAGTAAGATCTGGATCAATAAATCTTACTGCACCAGCAAAACTCGGGAGTGCCGCCTCATTGTACTTGTGGGGAGGGGTCCCGACCATTAGAGTTACTCACGGGGCATAGTATGAGTTGCCGGCGGTCGGGTCCCCGGCGGCCAGCATACCGGCGCTGGGATCCCGACCGCCGGTTTCCCGACAGCAGGGCGAGCGCAAATGAGCCCTTTGAGGGCTCGCTGCGCTCGCCACGCTGCGGGCACGGTGGCGCGCGTAAGCACAACGCTATCCTCCCTCCAGGGGGGTCGTGGACCCCCAAGAGGGAGAAAAGATGTCGGTATGCTGGTTGTCGGGATTCCGGCGCCGGTATAATGTGCACCGAGATCCCAACAACTGGTATACTGAATACCACCCACACACCGCTGGCCCGGCAGCCACTGTCACTTTTTCTCTGCCAGTCTGCCAGGTGCGGGAGGTTGATGACATGCTCCCAGCAGTCCTTTTCCTGGAAAAGGAAGAAGGTGCTGGCGGCGACTCCGAGCAAGATCTAGGAGCTTGGTGGTGGTGTTTTACAGTGTGGCGGGGGAATGGCGTACTGGCGGACACATTCTTAAAGGTACGCCGTATCGGAGCGTACCGCCACACTTGCAGGACTGACTGACACACACACACACACACACACACACACACAACGCAAAACATACTGACACACACTGCACAACACAAAACTTACAGACACCACTTACTGACACACACACACACAATGCAAAACTTACTGACACAGACACAATACAAAACCTACTGACACTACTTACTGACACACACACAACGCAAAACCTACTGACACTACTTACTTACACACACCTCAAAACTTACTGACATAGACACCACTTACATAGGAGACCTCAGGGCCTGGTGTGGGCTGCTACTCACATGCCCCATCAGCTCTGACATCCAGGGACCCAGCTCTCCTAAAAGATAGCAGCCTCCTGTCAAGACCCTTCCCCTCCTTCATGAGGCATGTTATTGTTGGGAAGCTGCAGCAGGAATGGTATACTGCAGCAAAAGCATTTATGTTTGGATGGACAAGGGGGCGGGGCTTTGGACGGGCATGAGGGCGGAGCCTCGGAGCTATTTTCGAGGCCCCGCCCCCTCGTCCATCAAAACATAAATGCTTTTGCTGCAGCATACCACTCCTGCTGCAGCTTATACAATAACATGCCTCATGAAAGAGGGGAAGGGTCTTGACAGGAGGCTGCTGTCTCGGAGCTATTTCCAAGGCTCCGCCCCCGTGCCCGTCCGAAGCCCCGCCCCCTTGCAACACGAAGAGGTCAAGAAGACACAGGCTAACCAGTTTGGGGTGGGGGTGAATGAGCAGCCGGAGGTGAGTGAGCTGCTGTATGTGCTGATAGGAAATAGTTTTTTTCCTGTCAGCACTGGCTACTACCTGCACTGCAGGGAGGTCTGTGGGCCTATTTTCAATGGGGGGCTTGGAGCTGCAGCTCCATCCGCCCCATTGTTAATCCGGCCATGGTCATTCCAACCCGTTCGCCATACCTCCCAACTGTCCCGATTTTCGCGGGACAGTCCCGTTTTTTGGGGACTGTCCCGCTGTCCCACCCGCGGGCCGCAGTGTCCCGCGGTGGGGGGGGGCAGTTGGGAGTCTCTGTCTCTCGCTGCCCTGCTTAGCAGAGCAGCGGAGAATAGACGCTGTGCGCATGCGCACAGCGTCTATTCATTGGAGACAGAGGGAGAGGGGGCATGCCAGCAGCTCACAGAGCGCTGGGCATGCCCCCTCAGTGACGAAAACAGGGGGCGTGGCTCGCGAGTGCGGGTCCTCCCGCGAAGCCACACCCCCTTTTCGCAGGCCACGCCCCCTTTTCGGGAGCGCGCGGCTTCGCCGCGCATATGTCCCTCTTCACAGAAGACAAAAGTTGGGAGGTATGCGTTCGCACGCAGCGGTTCTTCGCTGCGGTGCGAAGGAGTCGGAACTGCACATGTGTGACATGCGTATTGCGCACATGCGTTGTTGCCCAGACGCATCGCCGATCGCAAGAACATTGACAGCGGAGAGGCGTGACGGGGCGGATACTCACCGTTGGATGCCGTTTTCGAGGAGTGGTCGTCCGTGGCGTGTCCAGGCAAATGGAGGGCGGATGTCTGACGTCAAAGCCGGGAGGAACGTCGCTGGATCCGTCGCACAGGGTAAGTAGTTCCAGCCTTACTCTTCAACTGCACAAAACTTTTTTTAGCTAAGCAGGGCTGCACAAGCAAATGCAGCCCTGCTAAGCTAAAATACACTCCCCCATAGGCGGGGATTAGTTGATCGCACCAGCAGCAAAAAGTTGCTGGCTGCGATCAACTCGGAATGACCCCCATTGTCAGCAAGTCACATCAGGCATCTTGCTGGTATCTGCTCCAGGGACTCTATAGCACTTGGTAGAGACGATAGAAAGCCATTAGTCTAGCCATAAAGGATAGTCCACTTAAGCAATTTTACATCCTAAGTAATCATATTTCAAACACATGACAGGAGCTGATTGGCTGGAGCACCATTTATCATTCATCATGAGTGATAATAAGAATATCACACATTAAATCTGCCCCATGGTATTGTAGTACCTGTATATATAACAAATAAATAGCATTTTGACCAAATTTAGCCTCTGAAACCTCTATATGCAAACCCTCATTACACCTCCATGCTAGAATTCATTGCCAGGCAGCAGCAAATCACCTCACAGTACCAGAAAGCCTATAGAATTAATCCGGATAAGTAACAAATACCTTGGGCGGGATGTACTAATGTACATCGTCGCCCATCGCCGCCCTGCGCCACGATGCTGATCGCATATGTACTAACATATGCAATCAGTATTGCGGAGGACAGCTCTTCCGATAAGAGCTGTCCTCCGCGATGCGCAGCGGCAGCCTGACTTCCGGGATTCGGCCCCAGGAGTCAGTCTGCGCATGCGTGGGGTGACGGGGGCGGCCGCAGGGCATGCTGGGAGGGATCCGATCGGATCCCTCACACAGCGCCGCGGAGAGAAGCCCATAGGCTTCTATGGACGTACGCCAGCGTACCCCGCCGCGGCGCTGTCCTGCCGGCCGGGGGTTAGTACATCAGGAAAATGCGGTAAACTGAGTACATCCCGCCCCTTACCACATTGTGGGACAGATTTATTAAGCTCGGTGAAGTGATAAAGTGGAAGGTGATAAAGTATTAGCCAATCAGATCCTAGCTACCATGTCACAGGCTGGGTTTGAAAAATGACAGTTAGGAGCTGAATGGCTGGTCCTTTATCACCTTCCAATTTATCACTTCACCAAGCTTAATAAATCTGCCCCTATACTGTATTTCATATATACAGTAGTGCCTGATGCTGCTAATTTACAATATTTGAGATGGAGTGACGGGAATATGGATCTAAGAGGGAACTGGAGTAAGAGGAGGCTGGCATATTGAACAACTGCTCAGGATTTTACAAGTGGGTATGCTGTTGGCTGGGATACTGAATACTGGGCATCTGTGTATTTCTTCCCGTACCTGACACATACTTGCCTACATTGTATGTCTCCTCTCCGGGAGAAGCCCGGAGAGGAGACACTGCAGTAGTCTTCAGGGGGGCGGGGGCGGATGGTGACATCACCAAGCCCCGCCCCCACATTGGCAAAGGCCGCGATTCGCGGGTCCACGGGAAGGGGGCGGAGCTAAAATGACGCAATTTGCGTCATTTTAACCCCTTCCCCACTTAACGGACCTGCGAAAATGGGAGATTATCTCTCCATCCTGCTCGCATCACTAAGGTGCGAGCAGGATGCGGGAGACCTGCCCTCTCTTCCAGGGGTGCGGGGGGCTACCCCAAAAAACGGGAGCCTCCCGCAGCTTCCGGGAGCTACAATAATTTAACATTGCTTTATCAGTAGGAGTGTAAAGTAATCTTAACAGCCATTACCGAGTGTGCAGTGTCCTTCCTCATATGCACACACAATAACAATTAGAATTGGTTGGGTAGTCCAGAATACATAAGGTGTTTTGTGGTATTTGTACGGATAGTAACTAAATTTGTAGAATACATAAATTCAAAAAAAGAACTTATATATTATAGAGTGGTGGTAAAAAGATCATTGAAAGTCCTTATATCGGATGAATGTCTTGTGATTTAAGAATTCCACTGTAGCTTGTGAAGTCTGTTAGGTAATCCTGTAGTCTTGTGGTGATGTCAGGTCATACTTACCTACTGTAAGTATGACCTGACATCACCACAAGACTACAGGATTACCTAACAGACTTCACAAGCTACAGTGGAATTCTTAAATCACAAGACATTCATCCGATATAAGGACTTTCAATGATCTTTTTACCACCACTCTATAATATATAAGTTCTTTTTTTGAATTTATGTATTCTACAAATTTAGTTACTATCCGTACAAATACCACAAAACACCTTATGTATTCTGGACTACCCAACCAATTCTAATTGTTATTGTGTGTGCATATGAGGAAGGACACTGCACACTCGGTAATGGCTGTTAAGATTACTTTACGCTCCTACTGATAAAGCAATGTTAAATTATTGTTCTTTGCTTTACAGTACTGACAGAGTAATGACAATCCTAATGATCACCCATCAATCACTTCTGGCTGGAAGAGAGAGAGAGCAGGGGAAGTGGGGCAGCTGAGCGTTCCTATTACGATTATCTATCGCAGTCTCTTCACCGGCAGTGCCTGTAACCGTGGGAGAGAAGGGATGCCGTAGGTTACCTGATCCCCCAGAGCTAGGGCTGCTGGATGACTGTCTGTCTTCATGCAGCCACGGGTGGGTGATTCTTTTAGAATTGCCCCTTTTAGCAGCCCGGGCCAGCAGAAGGACATATTGGGGAGGTTGCCTCGGCAACTGAGAGGCCTGCCAGGTGAGCAGCTGCCGGCATGTGATGCAACCATGCCAGGCAAGTGATTAAGGGGCTCATTTACTTTACTGTCATGTGTTTGAAAAATGACAGTTGGGACTTGATTGGCTGGAGCACCATTTATCATACGCAACAAGTTTTAACACTCACAACTAGTTTTATCACGCGTTGATAAATGGGTCCCTTAGAGCTTACCTTTTCCCACCACTAATACTGATTCCCCCTCAGTCACAACTGTCCCGATGTAAGCTCTGAGGGGGCGTTGTATCAAATGTTAGAGATAAAGTGGAGAGAGAGAAAGTAAAAAACAATCATCTTCTGTCATTATTCAATCACAGCCTGTAAATTGACAGGAGGGGAGGCATTTGATATGACGGCTGTCGGGATCACTGCGCTCAGTATACCGGCGCCAGAATCCCGACAGCCAGCATACCGACAACTATTTTCCCTCTTGGGGGGTCCACGACCCCCCTGGAGGGAGAATAAATAGCGTGGTGCACGTAGTGCACCACCATACCCGCAGCGTGGCGAGCGCAGCAAGCCCACAAGGGGCCCTTTTGCGCTCGCCCCGCTGCCGGCAGCCGGATCTCGGCGCCGGTATGCTGGGCACCGGGATCCCGACAGTTGGCATAACGTACTACATCAGACAGGCAAGGGTTAAAGTGAGCCAGAACGGGGCGGAACTGCGTTCCGTCAGTTCCACTTGGAGACAGAACGCACTTCAGCCTCCTCCGGCTCACCTAACCCGATGTGTGCCGGCGCCGCAGGGAGATGCCAGGCGCCCGCTGAGATTGTGTCACTACTGAGCTCCTGCTTCCGGCTCTGTCAAAGCGCGCTATGAGAGAGACGTCATGACGTCTCTCTCATAGTGCTGGGGAGCGGAGTGAAGCGGACGCCAGGAGGATCACAGCAGGAGCGGGGATTGGTAAGTATGGTGTGTTTTTTTTTTTTTTTTTAAACCTTGTGACTACTACTGGGGGTATAACTACAGGGGGGCTAAACTACAGAGGCTAACTACAAGGGGGCAAGCTACTGGGGGCAAATCTACAGGGGCGAAACTACTGGGGGCAGTACTACTTGGGGCAAGCTACTGGGGGCAAACTACATGGGGCAAACCTACAGGGGCGCATTACTACTGAGGGCATAACTACAGGGGCATATTACTAGTGGGGGCATAACTACTGGGGCGCATTACTACTGGGGGTATAACTACAGGGGCTAAACTACTGGGGGCATTACTACGTGGGGCAAGCTACTGGGGGCAAACTACATGGGGCAAACCTACAGGGGCGCATTACTACTGAGGGCATAACTACTGGGGCGCATTACTACTGGGGGTATAACTACAGGGGCATTACTACTGGGGGTATAACTACAGGGGCTAAACTACTGGGGGCATTACTACTTGGTGCAAACTACTGGGGGCAAACTACATGGGTCTAAACTACAGGGGCGCATTACTACTGGGGGCATAACTACTTGGAGCAAACTACATGGGGCTAAACCACATGGGCTAAACAACTGGGGGCATTACTACTGGGGGCAATACTACACAGGGGCATTACCATTAAGGGCATTACTAATGGGGGCACTACTAATGAGGGCATTGTAAAGGGGGCACTTCATAAGGGGCATCACTCCTGGGGACATAAGGGGCACTACTACTGGGGGCATTGCATAAGGGGCACCACTACTATGGGCTCTGTATAAGGGGCACTACCACTGTGGGCACTACCAGTACAGTGGACACTGCATAAGGAGCACTACTACTGTGGGCATTGTAAAAGGGGCGCTACTGCTGTGGGCATTATTACTATTGTGTGACCACACCCCTTTCTATTTAGACCATTTCCCCTTTGCGCGCATTACCTTTATGCATGGGCGCCGGGAGGGGGGGGGGGTGAGTTCCACCACCTCTCTACGACCACTTTAAGCACTGCCGACAGGAGCTTTTTGGTTGGTATTTTATCTCTCTCCAAGCTTTGATACATCTCCCCCTGAGGGGTCTATTTACTAAGCAAAGGATGGAGAGAGAACAGATAGAGATACAGTCCCAGCCAATCAGCTCCTAACTGCCATGTTACAGGCTGGATTTGAAAAATGACAGTTATGAGCTGATTGGCTGGTACTTTATCTCCGTCCGCTCTATTTCCATCCAAGGCTTAGTAAATAGACCCCTGAGTCACACTGGCTCATACTGGTTCGGCTGTGCAATCTTCCAAACAGAATGTAAACTGTCTCATGAGCAGGGCCCTCCCCACACTTTGATTTCTATTCTATGTACCTTACATGCCCCCGGTTTCTGTTTGTCCTGCTTTCCCCACTGTCAGGTGCTGCTGAGGACTTACAAATCAATGATAATAATAATTCTGGTATGCTAGCACCAAATTTAGATGTGACTAATGGTGCTTTTATACTTGAATGGTCATAGGATGAAGCTGAAAGCTTTTATTCTTCAAGATTAATAAATCTTATCAGAAAATAATGCTGCAACGTATGTGTGCATCTCCCTTCCCTGATTCCTCTGGCACTATTATGACTGGCATCCAGCACACAGATTACATTATACTTCCAAGCAGACATTTAATAGGGCTCATTAAAGGCATAACCTGCTTGACAGATTAGTGCTCATAAAACTAATGAAAGGGACATATCAGTGGTACTTTAATGCCTGCTGTCTAGCCTCTGTACCCTAGACAACTAATGGCACCGCAGCACTATGAAAACACTGCCACACTGTAGCCACAAAGATTAATACAGCACAGTTATCATAAGTGTAATTCAGAGAAAATTATCCTGTGTAGCAATATACCCCAGATATAAAATAAAATGTCCTTTTATTATCCATTTATTCATAGTGTTTTCTTGTTGGTTTTCGTATTTATAGATTGGCATAAAAGCTACTAAGCTAATGATTCTTTATAATTGGGTAAGTCTGAAAGAGCTTTCAATTTGAAAAAAATAAAATAATAATAATATTATTTTATAATATAACAGTCCCACCATATTCCCCTTCCCAACTTGATAAATATACAGGCTGATCAGGTCTTGTGTGCTGCAATCCACCGCTAGCACCGTCTTTACCATTACTTACTGTAGTTTCCTTTATTCCAGTAAACATCTATTTATCTCACCTGCGGCAATATGCAATGCAGCACCACAGCACGGCAATATTATGCCCCAGGCCGGTCCCACCCCTTACATATCTAATGGGGAGGTATTTGCTTTATCGGTGGCTGGGATCCCGGCGGCCAGGGTACCAATGACGGAAACCTGACTGCTTGCAATGCCGGCAGCCGGAATGTCGGCAAACAGGGGCAATTCCCACTTTTGGATGCCCACGACACCCATAGGGAATAGAACCTGTGGAGAATAGTGGGAATAGAACATGTGCAAGGGGCTCCGTTGCGCTCACCCCCCCCCCCCCCCCCCACCGCCGGCATTCTGGCGGCCAGGATCTTGTGGTCGGGATGCTAACCTCCGGGATCCCGACCGCCGGCATTACAGCCCCGACCCATGTAATGTCATGATGTCACAAAGAAAGGGCGAGGACCAGAAAAGTGAGTGCCAGGCACCTGATATGGATGCGACGTGTGCTCTCAGGTGGATCTCCAGGCTGCAGGATGTCTTTCCAGGCACACTATACAAGCCAAATGCAGGTGATATAGGGACAGCAACAGTGCCACCCCCTTGGCCTTGCGCCCTGGGAGGTGGCACAGCACACATCTCTAGCCAGGGCCCTGATGAAAAAATAATGGCACATCCACATCTGCCAGGAAAATAACACAGCATAGAGATCCACTGCCATCTACTCTGTGTATATTATACACAGATAAGAGATTGATGCATCTCTATGCTGGTCTACGTACGCAGCCAGTTGTGTTTCATGTACATTGAGAAACTGCTTGTGTGGATAGAAATAATTGGGGGGAGGGGGGTGGGGGTGGCGTCTTTTGGGGAAAGAAGGCATCATTCATCCCATACTATTGGACCTCTTAGTTTTTACAGATGTGGCCTGCGAGTCACTGCTTTCTAGTGAATTGATTGGTTGCCTTCAGCACAATCATATGTGAGTGCAGTGTGGTTAGAAGAAGGTGTCCAATCAGTCTATAAGACATTTAGTTTTAAACAAAATCATATAGTGTAAAATTATCTTTTGTTAAAGCTTAATTACCTCATATTGAATTGGAAGTAGCACAATAAGGGTCTGGGACTGAGGGTCGACAGCAAAAAGGTCGACACACCTTAGGTCAATGCCAATTGGTTGACACACCTTAGGTCAACATGGACAACAGGTCGACATGGACAAAAGGTCGACAGGAACAAGGTCGACATGGAAAAAGATCGACATGAGTTTTTTATGTTTTTTTGGTGTAGTTTTCTTCGTAGAGTGACCGGGAACCCCAATTAGTGCACCGCTTCGCTCGCCATGCTTCGGGCATGGTGCCTTCGCTTCGCTCGGCACAGATTACCGTTCCAATCGTAGTCCACATGGATCGTTATGTATGAAAAAGTTCCAAAAAAGAAAAAAATTGTGAAAAACTCATGTCGACCTTTTTCCATGTCGACCTTGTTCCTGTCGACCCTTTGTCCATGTCGACCTAAGGTGTGTCGACCAATTGGCGTCGACCTAAGGTGTGTCGACCTTTTTGCTGTTGACCTGGAGTCCGGATACCGCACAATAATTGCTATCTGCTCAGGGAGCGATACATTGGGTTAACAGTTACAAAACAATTGCTGAAGATCACCTTTTATTAACTTTGAAGACCTCAGGTCTTCCATGCAGAAACTTACAATGAAGATAATCTGTCTGATCAGGGAACTCAATGACCGTTCTGAGCAATTATCTTTCAGTTTATGGAAGGAAACGATAATCTTACAAACTCTCAAAAATGGCAAAACACAGCTTGATCTTTTCAATTGATTTTCCAGCATGTTTGAGCTTTTCTGCAGATTTCCATTTATCTTACCATTGTACTGAAAATTGTGAAGGTAAATCTCTTAATGTATGTTGTCACTTCAAGATACTGTATATAGCAACTTACTGTAGTAATACATAGTCTTATTTAGCTGCACAGATGTGCATGTGTGTTGCACCATGTTATGCTAGAAATCTGACACCAGCAAGAGGACATCTGCGATTGCTAAATACTTAAACTGGGTATACATTATACCAGTGGTTCCCAAACTTTTTTGAATCACGTCGCCCTAGTGTATTAGAATTTCTTTCAGAGCACCCCAGGCCAAAAGTTTCTTATTGAGAAATTTAGAACGAAATATTAAATTAAGTAAATTGTGTTTATATGTCATCCTTAGGTTCAGCTGTGTGCTGAGGAACAAGGTTTGCTTCTGTTTGTCCACATAGTTTATGATTGACAGCCACCAGCACTGGTTTTGCCTATTAAATTGACCATAAATAAGTTTAATTTGTCCTGGACCACCAATCCAAGGCTCCCCTGCAAGTGTCCTGAGGCACCCCAGGGTGCCACGGCACACAGTTTGAGAACCACTGCATTATAGTTATCGGCCCAATCCACAGGCGGATTGGGCTGATAACTGCACAGTGTAAGGCCACGACTGATCAGCAATGATTGGACAGTTGAGCATGAGCAATCGTCCAACATGCCTAACTGATCCGAGCATTAGTTAGCCACATCTGGCAGTGTATGCACTGTCGCAGCCCACTGCCCAAAATCTTGTTCCTTCACAGGGGAGGAGCACAGATATTGTGTAGCCATACACTGTGAGATATCTTACGGTGTATAGCCGCAATATCTGCTTAATGTCAGTCCTAAAATGGAGAGAGTTAAAGTACCAACCAATCAGCTCCTAACTGCCATGTTACAGGCTGTGTTTTGTAAAATGACAGTTTGGAGCTGATTGGTTGGTAGTTTATCTCTCTTCACTTCATCACTCTCCAAGGTTTAGTACATCTGTCCCAAAAGATCTGTCGGTCTGATATTTTATCTGCTACTGTATGCCCAGCATAAGTAAAAATACTAATTGTTATGGTAGTAAGAAGGGATCATGAAACCATCAAATCAAGTAAGAATAATAAAAGCTTTTAATACACATATGTGGCACCCCAGAAAAATGATGTGTGTGCCGCTTTAAGAGATTCTTGCTTGCAGCTCCGCAGCAGCAGGAGAAGTGCTGGCACAGGAGGAGTTAACTGTAGCCCATGGTCTGGTCACGTGGTCTCGGGGAGGAAAGCTGATTGAACACTGGCATCTAGAAGAAGTAGGGCCTGTTGGGAAGAAGCTGGAGCAAGGCAGTGCTGGAAGGCAGAGGAATGTGGGGCAGAGCATTAGCTGAGTTCAGGAGACAGCCTCAGGACGCTGGGCAGTGAAAGCAGCACTGCTGAAGGAGAGCAGCGAGGTGTTGCCGGGGAGGCAAGTGCCGAAAAGCGGGCATTAACACGCTGTGGCCAGAGAGTGGACATCTCCAGGCCTCGTGAGAGGTGTGGAGTGGACGCCATAGCCATCTTGAGACTGCATGGAGCCATTTACAGCAGGTGCAGCCAGCATATACCTCCGTTCCCTGGGTCTGAGTGAGTGCTGTAGAAAATTGACAGGCAAGTGTGCACTTCAGCCTCCGCTATCCTTGTCACAGACTGAACAGTGTTTAAAAGGGCACAGCCAGCAGCTCCATAGTTTGCAAGTCAAAACCCACACAAGGGGTGCTGAATGACT